>NC_139643.1:21441840-21454340 GCF_964638095.1 Poromitra crassiceps | reverse complement strand
TTCACATATTTGCTCCTGATAATCGAGGCGCCCCTCCTGCTACAGTGGTAGTACGGTACAGCAGCCTATCCCCTGTCTTTTTATTTTATTTTATGTCCCCCCCCCCCCCACCCCGATTTTTTTATCCCATTTTATCCCCCATTAGTGCTCCCTTGATTTCTCAATCCTGGTTGCTACTCCATCCTCTGCCGATCTGGGGAGAGCCGAGACTGGCTCCATGCTTCCTCCAAGACATGGGCAGTCAGCCAGCCAGCCGCTTCTTTTCACCTGACAGAGGAAGCTTCACCGGTAGGACATAGCACGTCACCTGACAGAGGAAGCTTCACCGGTAGGACATAGCACGTGGGAGGTTCACGCTATTCCAACCAGTTCCCCTCCCTCTGACCAGGCGCCCTTAACGACCAGAGGAGGAACCACATTAGCAACCAGGATATTGCATGTTTTTGTGAAGGGGGTTCCTATATGAAGGAA
Source organism: Poromitra crassiceps (assembly GCF_964638095.1). NCBI lineage: Eukaryota > Metazoa > Chordata > Actinopteri > Beryciformes > Melamphaidae > Poromitra > Poromitra crassiceps. The sequence continues at coordinate 21,453,869 of NC_139643.1, read as the reverse complement.
ACCCCCGGGAGGCACGGGGAAAACATGCAAACTCCACACAGAAAGGCCCTTTTGACGGGGCACTCGAGGACATGCGGACGGGCATCGTCCCAGGTGGGAATCGAACCCACGACCTTCGAGCTGTGAGGCGATAGTGCTTACTACTGCACCACCGTACCTCCCTGCCTATCCCCTGTCTTAAGCCTAATTTATACTTGGTCTGTCGACACTCTTGAAACCGTCGCCGACAGTAATGAGGACTTGAGTCGACACTTTCAAGTGTTGACGAGAAGTGTCTCCTACCTAGTGAAATGTCTAGTGTCTCTGACTACGTCACATAGTGTCGTGCATCATACATGTGTGATTGGCTACATAGAAGCCACGCGCGCTTAACTTCTTTGTTTTGGTTTTCGCTGCATGGAAATCGATTGAAATTAATATAAAAACGTGTCCCTGCTATTTTTATGGGCCTGTCCTGGATGTATGACTTTGTGAACATCACAAAGAACACCGTGACCAACTTCCCAGAGAGAGAGGTCAGTTGTGTGTCATTATGCTGTAGTTAAACGTTACATCAGGTTGCAGGGACAGTGCTGTTTATGTCCAACATGGTTATTAACCATAAATGCAACACCATGGGCAACAGTTTATTTTTCGTAATGTGTAGCAACACTTTCCAATAAGTATAAATTAGGCTTTATGGTTAGGCACAGGCCCTAACCCTCCTCCCCTGAACCTTTCCCTAGAGACCCTAACCCAGTGATACTCAACTTGCAACCCATGATAGGGTGCAGAGTGGCCCCCCGACCATTTTCTAATAATTTCATGTTAGTTTTCATTGTGAATTATAATCTATTTCACAATAAAAACTAACGTGAAATAAAGTTTGACTGAGCTCCAGCTAAATTGTGAAAAGAATACAGCCGTCTGCTCACCACCTGCAGGCACTTATGTATGTACTTAACTAACTTAACCTAACTAACTATCCGGTGTGCACAACATTGTCAGACTAAACTCTGGCTCACCCCCCAAAAACCTACAATACAGAAAAATGTATATTGTTTGTTTAACTGGCCCCTGTGTGGCCCGCGATGGAATTGCAAAAAAACATATATATATTTTTTTACAGTGCACCTGAACGCAAAATGCAAGATACCCGCTGAATAAGTGTCCAAATGTTCATGTCATTCTGGCCAATACTCCTCCCCAATACTTATAGCATTTCAGTCTGGAATATGGAATATCTTTCAATAATCTATGATTTAGCTGCTAAATTGTCAAATACCGCCGTCTGCTCGCTACCCAGGCACTTATGTATGTACTTAACCTAACTAACTATCCGGTGTGCGCAACATTGTCAGACTAAACTCCGGCTGACACCCCAAAAACCTACAATCCGCTACAGAAACATTTATATTGTTTGTTTATTAACTGGCCCCTGGCCTTCTATCATTTCACAAAAGTGGCCCCCGGGCAAAGCAAGTTGAGTATCCCTGCCCTAACCCATAACCAGGGAGAGAGTTCCCCTTGGAAGACTAGCTCCAGCTCCCCAGCATAACTTGCCCTTTGCCTCACCCAGACCAGGTGTGTCCGTGTTCGTTCCATAATAACGCCTGAGGTGCAACTGGAGGGAGGGAGGAGGAGGTTAGGAAGGAGGGAGGAAGGAGGGAGGAGGAGGTGGGGAAGGAGGTGGGGAAGGAGGTGAGGAAGGAGGTGAGGAAGGAGGGAGGAGGAGGTTAGGAAGGAGGGAGGAAGGAGGAAGGAGGAGGTGGGGAAGGAGGTGGGGAAGGAGGTGAGGAAGGAGGGAGGAGGAGGTGGGGAAGGAGGTGAGGAAGGAGGGAGGAGGAGGTGGGGAAGGGGGTGAGGAAGGAGGGAGGAGGAGGTTAGGAAGGAGGGAGGAGGAAGTGAGGAAGAAGGAAGTAGGAGGTTAGGAAGGAGGGAGGAGGTTAGGAAGGAGGTGAGGAAGGAGGGACGAGGAGGTTAGGAAGGAGGTGACCGTGCGGCTGACCTCACGGAGCCGTATTTTTTTATTAGGCCAATTAGCTAATGATGTGATGTCATCAGTGATGATGTCATCAACGATGATGTCAAAGGTGATGTCATAAGGGCGCGCGCACGCACACACACACACACACACACACACACACACACAAGGAGGTATTGTGACAAGATCAGTGATGTCACACACAAGGAGGCATTGTGACAAGACTGATCAGTGATGTCAAAGGGGGGCACACACACACACACACACACACACACACACACACACACACTGATGATGTCATCAGTGATATCATAATGGGGCACACACACACACAAGGAGGCATTGTGATAACAATAACATTTAGTGAGCTACACACATGCGCATGTGCCAATAGGGCAGGCGAGGCCGAGCTATGGGCGAGGCTGCGCAGCGGCCTAGTTAAACAAAAAACCAAAGCCATAAGCATAAAAGTAGGGGAGGCGGAGACATTTGAGAGCGACACACAGGAGTGGAGGGATTTCCCTTCACTCTGACTCAAATGGAGCCAATGGCAGAGCTTATCCCCACAGCCTGCTTCCACTGAGTCACACTACAGACTGGCTGAGCCAACATCTCCTCAAGTCAACTCATTTGTATAGCTCTAATTCACAAGCATGTCTCAGAGGGCTTTACAGAGATGATGTCTAGCTAAAGCCCCTGGGCCTGGATACATAAAGCGCCGTCCCCCTCACAGCGCACATGCACACAATTAAGGCCAGAATAATAAAAGACTCTGGGCCAGGTTTATCCATATATCACATCAGGCGAGTGCCCAGGGGCACCAGTTCATTTGCCTTGTTGGGGGGGCACCACACATTCAAATTCAATTCTTTATAAGCTTGGTCATATTTTCTTTATATATTAGGCCTATACTCCGCAGCCGAAATTAATCTTCAGTACTAAATGAATTATGCATAATGAGAAAGAATCGTGATTGGTGTGTAGGTGCCCCCCCCCCTCCCTCCATCACATTTGAATGTATCTAGTTCAAGCGTTTTGTGTGGTGAGAGAAAACATGGTCACCAGAGGAACTGCAAAGAAAAGGTAGGCTGAAAACTACTTCCCTAAGTGTGCTCACCACAGTCAGGCTTTTCTTAACCCTGCCTGGTAACTGTGGGTGAGAGATCTAAACAATTTAAAGATCTTCTCACCCTGTCACTAACTGTAGACTAAGGGTGAGAGATCATTATCACAACTTAAAAGAGTGAAGAACAAACTGGTTGAGTTGATGCTTCTTGAAAGGTTTTCTCTTTGAACTGGACGTGCTGTTTGTGATGCTTATAACAACCATAATAACAGATAGCCTGTGCATAGCAAAATATATTCAGTGGGCCGCGCTATCTGGTACTGGTATCTGAACTGCTATCCCAGTTCCAGTACCTCGGAGTCACTTTGTACTCAAACCTATGTAATGGTAAATTATTGATCAAGTGTGTATTGATTGATTAATTATTAATTATGGCCCTTCTAAGATGTATTTTGTGAACTGTGTTTTTCAGCAATGCAGAAGATGTAAGTTTCTGTGAGAACATATGTCTTGTTTTGGGAAGTGTCTATGGGAATAGAGGTTCCTGTGGGAACCTGTGTCTTGTTGTGACTATAGACTGGATTTGTTATGTATTCCAGTGAACATCAGATTAGCTACATGGATGAATGGAAAGAACTGCCCCTCCACGAGAAGAGGGCGGGCATCGATAGTTTCAGTATATGATGTGAAGTAAACAATAATGCGGGGCTTTTGCATTGTCAAATGTAGACAAGAGGAGACCTCCGTGCACGGAGACATGATTGTGGAAATAAAGAAAACCTCCTATGAACATGTAAAACGGATATTTCATTATTGATGAATCGGCAGAGCATTGCAGTTGGATTTTTCCTCCACAACTTGGGGGCTCGGTCCGGGATCTCACGACTGGGATGCGGACCTCTGGCATGTCGACTGGTGATAACCTCCTGTCAAAGTTGGACCTGAAAGCTCGATTAATGCTAAGAGAGCAGGAGTCGACATGCGGAGGAATGTAGCCCAGCGCTGTGATCTGCGGAACCTGGTGAGGCAAATACACACTGAATGCAATGTTGATTGATCGGTTTTATGTCAAATTGAGTAGCTGTGAAATTTAGAATAATGTTATACAAATTGGTTCTAAAAATAGACAATTGTAACCTACTGCTAAAAGCTACAGGTCTGGGGGATGTGTGTGCGTGTAAAACGGATGTAACCACTGCCTTAGTCAAAATAGGATTTGTCTAGAAGAGAGTGGTGCGGGGTCAAAGGGGATGCTCGCGTGAGATAATATTAGATAAAACTCACTATTGCCGTTATCGGATATACTCATCGCCTTGGATAACGGATCCAGAAGAGGGTGAGGCGTGCGTTAGTAGGAGGCGCACGCGTAAGGTAACTTACTAGAGCCGACTCATATTTGGGCAAGATTTAGAGAAGAAAAAATCGGCCTGTTTGTCGACGGGCAAACAGTAAAGACGCAGACGCAGGTTGAAAGGTACACTTGGCGTCGACGTAAGTTGAAAGGTATACTTAGCGTCTAAAACTGCAGTATAAAGGGGTAAAGCAGCACATACCCAGACCTGAGCGTTGCGAAAGGAGGTATAAATTATATGTAAAAAAAAAGAAAAAAAGAAAAGTTGTTTTCAAAAGGTCTTTTTCCTTTGAACAAAAAAAATGAAATAAAAAAAAGGAGAAAGTGTGGGTGAAACTGAGCAGTGAGGCTCATTGAGGAAGAAAAAAAAAATTAGAAAAATGAATGGGAAATGAATGGGAAATGACTGAGATATGAATGAGAAATTTCTGAATGAGAAAAATGAGAGGAAGAAAAATCACAAACTAAACTTTTTGTTGTGGGGCTAAACGTTCAAATTGAACTTTTTGTTTTGGGATGCAAGCGTTAAACAGGGGCTAAACGTTCAAATTCAACTTTTTATTTTGGGGCTTAAACGTTCATATGTGTGTAGATAAGCCGGCCGGCAGGGGACAAACAGGGTTGTTTATTTTGTTATGTGAATCTACAGTGTGTTTTTATTTTAATCCATACCTGTCTACAAAAGAGGGATTAGGGAGGGGGATTGGGCCCCCCCGAACCTAGTCCCCAACAGGCGGCAGCGGACCTGCGAAGGTCTGAGGGCACGTTAAATCTGTATATAGTGCTGGGGAGATGACTGAAGGCCCCCGTGTCTTGAAGTATGAATGAACATACTGCTGTGGTACCGTCTAGTCGGCGTGTTTGTCGCATGTAGGTGTGTTGGCAACACGTGGTACGTGGATGACAGTCCACACCTAGCAGAGGTGGTTCGAGTCCCTGCGATAGGAGTCGTCGCTCTGTGAACAGGCTAGGCTGATGCAAACGGTTAAAGTTTCTATGCCCATAGCAAAGTGGGGTAGAGATCAGACCGTCGGCTTCCAACCGGGTGGCCAATCACCACTACGGGATCTGCCTTAGAGGTGGGTTGGCGGTCGCTATCGATCTGGGTCATCGGCCGGTGGGGTCGCATATGGCAGTAAGACCATGTTTGTGGAGTGTATGGGTATGTTACCATGGCCGCCGCGCTCTGCTCAATGTACAGTCAGGCCACTACAAGCCAAAAGCGAATGAGTTAGTAGGCAAGTAGTGCTCTTGTGATCAGTGTTTTTGAAAAGAAAACACCGGGAAGCAGGAGGCTGAGTTGTCTAGGTGGAGTGGGCGAGGCCAGCTCACCTCAGTCGATCCAGTGGAAAGGGGTCTAGCCTGGGACTGCGCCCTGGGAGAGGGAGGTCTAAAGGACTCAAGCGTGGTTGTTATTTTGTTTTTATTGGTAATATCATAAGGTATTGGTTTTGATTTCGCACACACAAACAAAACCACAGTTGTTTAGAGAAAGCTCACGAGGAGCTATGGGTTTGTATAAATATGGGTTTGTGTAAATACACACCAGGAAAGCACATTTGTCTCAAGCAGACCTACACGCCACATTTAGAGGGAAATATAGACTGTATAAAAGTTATGGTCTAAGTGGTTTTGAACAAAACCACAGAGGAAAAAAAAAAAAAACACATTTATGCCACATTTAGAGGGAAATATAGACGGTATAAAAGTTATGGCCTAGGTGGTTTTGAAAAACCACAGAAAAACAACAGCAACACATTTATTGAAGGGGAAAAGAAAGTATGTCTGCCAGAAGCAATACATACATACCATACATACACTTTTATTTATCATGTGAGGAGTTTAATCTTTCGCTAGTGTCTCTTAATGTGTCTTAAAAGGTCTCAACCTGGAAATTGACCCGCGCCTCACCACCATCATGTAGCAGACTGAGAGTCAGCGCCAGGCTCAACTACACTGAAGACCGCCAGCGGTCCAGGCTCCAGCGGAGACGATCAACACTCCGGGCAGGCTTCAGCCAGGGAACCGGCAGCAGCATCCGTACCAGCAGCCACTACAGCCCTGAACACCGCAGCTAGCGGCCAGCAATGGGAGAGAGTAAAATCTCTCCCTCCCGTGTAAGTGTTTCACCACACCGGTGTAAACGGGCTACAGAAATGCAATATGAGTGGTTTGCTTGCTGTAAAAGAATATATGACTGCCGTGGAGTTTTCGATTCATAGGCTTGGCCCGGAGGTTGACGCCACCTGGACAGTAACAGCGGAGAGGACTCAACGAAGCGAATCAAGACGGAGCGGAGAGGGTGTGGGGCGCTGGTCAATAGCAGGCGAGAGACTGACACGGCCGGAGACGCAAGCCAGTTGAGGGTGGAGGAGTTCACAGCAGAACTTCCTCCAAAGACACCAATTATGAGCAGATAAGTAATGACACACATGAACATTTGCATGTTACAGCTGTTTGACAAACCATTGTTTTAGTAAGAGAATCACACACTGTATACATTATGTACATGCAATGCACACAGAGCAAAAGTACTTTTTTGCATTAGTACAGTATTGTTTAATAGAAGTTATGTTTTTTTTAGGAAAAGTGAGTGTTTAGCCTAGAAAACCCTTATTGCCAAGCGAAAAGGTAAATGTTTGTGAACACACTGAGATTTCTCTTCCCCCCCCCCCCCCCCCCCCGCTTCTCGGCCTGAAGCCTTGAAACCTGCAGCACCCTCCAGATAACCACAGTGCATAGCGCACACACATTTCCCAAGAGGACTGAGAGAGGCAGAGAAAGTTAAAGGGTGTCTCTCTCTAAAAAATAAGTATATAGAAAAACTGCTAAATTAATTGACACATGCGTTATATAACGCATCTGTCAAAGGGGGAAAGCAGCTTTTGTTTTGTGTCTGCTTTTTGTTTTGTTTTTAAGTTTTTGTTGTTGTGGTGTATGTGTTTTGTGTGCCTGTGTGACTGAGACAATCAGATGGACAAGCAGACTGAGACAATCAGATTGGACAATCACCATGGGACGATCTCCAATGCCAGATGCTGAGATCCAGCCCCCCCCATATCCTTCACCAGTGCAATTAGCTTAGGCTTTGCACACACACACACACATGCGTGAGCTGGACCACAGACGGTTTCCCCATGGCGAGTGGGATGCTGAGAGTCGTACTTGGTGTGGTTTGTGTAAAAACTGTGATCATGTGTATTAAAAAAAGCGTTTTGGAGTCATAGGAGACAGGGGAGTGTGAACACAGTGTGAATGAGTGATGTTTGACGGTGAAAGGTGTGTGATTGTTGAAGGCAATGTTATTGTACACCAGTTAGACAGGAGAAAGGGGACTCCAGTGTGACTGGAGAGCGGAGAGGAGGACAAAGACTTGAGACATGACTTGGACTTGTAAAATAGACTAGATTGACCATTTGCATCAAAATTGGGTCGTGGGTTCAATTTCCCAGCCTCTGAGTGGGCTGCATGCCAAAGTGCACTTGGTGTGTAGCCTATGTCTGCCAGAGGTTTGGAAATCGTCAACAATTGTAGTAAGAAACCCGAAAAAAAAAGAAGAAAAAAACATTTGTAGCCTGTGAGAATGTTTTTGTATGAAATGTGAATAGCGGCTTGCTGATATGAGTGGATAGTGGAGGACGAAGTGGGAGGCGGGCCAAAACGATTTAGTGACTTCGACTACCAGGATCCAACACCAGTGAACAGGAGCCAATTACCAGAAATGTGTAAACTGTGTTTTTAAGAAGAAAAAAATATGCCAAAAAGTGTGGAACAATAAAAAAGGCCATTGACCTCTGACACACTTCGTTTATAATATGAAATCTTGGGTAAATAATCATGCTTAATTTGATATTTAGCATCGCCAAGAGTTTGATTTGAGCAAATGATACATTGTAACATAAGTATGGATTAAGTATTAAGTAAGTAACCGAAATGAAGGACTTATTAATTGTGATTGTGAACACATAGGGAAATTTTAATCTATATAGATGTGTGAGATGATACATTTTTTTCTAACAAGTTAAGGATAATAGTTATGTTAGTTTTCTTTGACTGTGTTTGAACTTATAGTTTGTTATCAATAATTTATTTTTAATATTGATAATAATGATTTATTCTTATCAAAAGTGTGGAATTGTAATGGTAAATTATTGATCAAGTGTGTATTGATTGATTAATTATTAATTATGGCCCTTCTAAGATGTATTTTGTGAACTGTGTTTTTCAGCAATGCAGAAGATGTAAGTTTCTGTGAGAACATATGTCTTGTTTTGGGAAGTGTCTATGGGAATAGAGGTTCCTGTGGGAACCTGTGTCTTGTTGTGACTATAGACTGGATTTGTTATGTATTCCAGTGAACATCAGATTAGCTACATGGATGAATGGAAAGAACTGCCCCTCCACGAGAAGAGGGCGGGCATCGATAGTTTCAGTATATGATGTGAAGTAAACAATAATGCGGGGCTTTTGCATTGTCAAATGTAGACAAGAGGAGACCTCCGTGCACGGAGACATGATTGTGGAAATAAAGAAAACCTCCTATGAACATGTAAAACGGATATTTCATTATTGATGAATCGGCAGAGCATTGCAGTTGGATTTTTCCTCCACACCTATCTTTCAGGAAACACATTAAAAAGGTAAAAAGCACAATTAATTTCAATGTATTTAATTTTAAACATATCCGGCCCTTCTTAACTCATTAAGTGCCATAGACGACCTAACTCGTCTTACATAATCCAACGCTTAAGTGCCAAGGACGGACTAACTCGTCTTACATAAAGATTTTTTTTTTTTGACAGTGGGACATCAATCAACCCCTTTTACATCTTCGAGTTAACTATTTGGAGCAAGAGCATGTGTGTAATCTATTTTACCGACCACTAAGTGGCGACAGAGACCGAGAGAAGTCACAGCCACGGGACCCAAAAGCCACAAAAGCAGCCGCCTCCCGCGGCACACAGAACGGACAGAGATCCCTTCCCCCCAGAGCCGCGCAGCAACGCGCGAACACACACACACACACACACACACACACACACACACACACACACACACACACACACACACACACACACACACACACACACACACACACACCGCGGAAGCAAGCCATTCAAGGAAATGGCGACGCGATTACAGTAATCCATTTCAGACTCGTCTTGCCCGACAGGCAAGCAGGCAGGCAGGCACGCAGACAGACAGGCAGGCAGCACAACGCGCTTCTGACACGCCCGCTGAAGCCAGGAGGAAGGAGGAGAAGACACACGGAGGGAGGAGTTTGAATGAGAGGGGTGTTTCCTGTTGTTATGGAGGAAATTACTGTTCAAAACTATTGTTTAGAATGTCTGACGGTCTTACTGATGCCAAAAATGAATGGTTAAAGTGACTGTTTCACAAAAAGCCATTTATCTCTGAATAAATTTCCAGACGCTGAAACCATGCTGTACTCAACGGCTAATATCTACATAACTACTAACTCTGCAAACTAACTCTTTTAGACAGAGAAAGCACACATTCTATTAGTTATTTTTAGATGATTGATGTTCATGAATTCTTAACAGAAAAGAATCCTCGGCTGTTCTAAAATGAGCCAGAATCGTCAAAAACACCCCTGGCACAACTTACCTACAGGAATGAAAACATGGCTGGCATTCAATGTGTTAACAGTTGACCGTCCAAAGTCATATCTTCATTGTATGGTTTTTTCCCACATTGAATATTGCTTCACTAACTGGTCGTTTGCAGGTGCCACAGTCATAAAACCCATTGAACAGCTGTTTAATAGAGCCATCAAAGTATTTGCTAGAAAAACACGATCATACCATCACTGTAACATTCTGGATCATACCATCACTGTAACATTCTAGATCATACCATCACTGTAACATTCTAGATCATACCATCACTGTAACATTCTGGATCATACCATCACTGTAACATTCTGGATCATACCATCACTGTAACATTCTGGATCATACCATCACTGTAACATTCTAGATCATACCATCACTGTAACATTCTGGATCATACCATCACTGTAACATTCTGGATCATACCATCACTGTAACATTCTGGATCATACCATCACTGTAACATTCTGGATCATACCATCACTGTAACATTCTGGATCATACCATCACTGTAACATTGTGGAACAACTTCACTTCTTAAGCTTTGAGAATGTCAAGATCTTTGAGAGTGCTTGTTTTATCTGCAAATACCTACACGGTCTAGCCCCCCCTCCTGTTTAGGAATTCATCCACAAGAAAAGAATCACTGGACTTGACACCATGTCAAACACCAGAGTTGACTGTGAGGTCCATCGTAGACTGACCACGTTTGGCCAAAACGTCCTGTCTATAAAAGGCAGTCAAACGTGGAACAGTCTCCCAGTTTCCTTGAGGGAAAGCCCCACCCTGTCCACTTTTAGAAATAAATTAAAACAATGGTTGAAAGCCAACCAGACATGTAATCACTTATAGTATGTTTTCTGTCCTTTTTGTATTTTTGACTGTACCTTACTATCTATGTTCTTTTTGAGTGTGTTCTATTAATGATGTATGTAGCTCTTACTGTTTGATATTCCTCTGTTTTGATGTTTGAGGACTGCAGATGGAATCTAGCCTCGTGCTAAATCCACCACTTTTGACACTTTGACCATGTTTCAGGTGACTGTATCTGTTTCATGTTTTATGTGTTCATTAATTGTGCATTGTCCCGTCCAAATAAACCAATAAAGTAAAGTAAAGTAACCATCTTCACATGGTTATAAGTATTAGGCAAAATAGTCATAGTCAAGTCTTTCTCTTTTGATTCTTTTGCAAAGACAAACTGATAAAAAGATTTAATCTCTCTTCAACTCCAGACATTGTATCATTTTGATCTCACTGTTCACCAGCCTTTTTCACTGAACACTCTGCTCTTTTGTTGAACCAACATATTCACTTCTATGGGAAATTGTATACGAGGGATCAGCCGAGCAGCATTTTGGTAAACAAACCGCGTCACTGGGTGGCAACGGCAATGGAACCCTATGGAGCCCAAGTGGCGCGAGGCGTGAGTGTCTGCTCTAGCCGGCTTGACTCTGTTTACATTTTAAAAACTGCGACAGTTCACACAACTTTAACACGACATGCATATATTATACATCAAACTCTTTAACTAATTCTGCTCTCAGAATGTCAAAATATAAGCGATGTGATGTATAGTTTTTGAGATATTAACGTTTGTTTGGCACAACTCATACTATTAACTGCTGCAGGGTTCAGCATTTCTGTCAAGTGACGTCACGCTGATTCGTCCTATTGGGAAAAACAATTCTAAGTAGCCTAATATAAACAATTTTTATAAGTTATATTTTCCACCTTCTCAAGTCTCACCTATTGTGCATGGAGAGACAAACCAGTCAGATTGAGCTGCTGAGTGACGTTGAGGGTGAAAAGCCCGTCAGCTGAGGTTTCACTTCAGTTCAGTTCTAGTTGTTCTTCAGTTGTGTTGTGCTCGCTTTCCCCGCTTCACTTCCATGTTTCCATCCAAGTTTCCAAGCCGCCCGCAACCTCCCACTTCCCCGTTAATCACATTAACTACCGCGTTTGCAGTTTAGATTTGTCCTGTTGTATTTTAGTGTCATTCAGTAAGCTTGCCTT
>NC_139643.1:21299340-21436840 GCF_964638095.1 Poromitra crassiceps | reverse complement strand
AATCATGTTTTTTGCAAAACTACATGGGATTAGCAGAAAATGGGCATGTATGTAAAGGGGATATACTCATGGGTACCACTACAACCCATTCTCATTATATATATATATATATATATATATATATATATATATATATATATATATATATATATATATATATATATATAGCTATGTTTCGAAGAGATAATTTGTCACATTTATGTTTTTAATATAGCCTATATTGGCAAATCTTGGTACAATTTTTTCTACATGTTTTTCAAAATGTTTTCTCTTTTTGTTAGATACTGTACCAGAGCTAATTGATTGATTGAACTATGTGTTTAGGGGCGGGCCGTTCTATCACACGACCGCTACAAAGGTGTGTGAGATCACCCTCATTTTATGAATGAACCTGATGAAGCACATCTGTGAAACATGATGTTCTGACATCTGTTGCCAATAAATTATGTATCTTTGAAATTCGGTCTGTTTTTTGTGGAGTGTGCGGTCTCCCTATATACAGTACGTCTATTTCACATCCCACCCAAATCAGCCATTTTGTGTTGTCTGTCCCTGCAGCGGAGGAACAGCAAACAGGACCTTCTTTGCACCTCTGTTTTACTTCCTGCGTTTTAGACACAAAATGGCTGATTTGGGTGGGATGTGAAATAGGCTAATGGACTTATCCTGATGAGTTTGTTTTTTATCCAGAATAGAATACTACTTTATTAATCTCTCTCCCCGGCAACCTTCGGGATAGTCCGCTTCTCAAACCTCTGGGCTACCTACCGCCCAAGTCTACCAGTCCACCCTATATCAGGCTCAAGGTCTTTTTAGAACAAAAGAGAAAAATATGTGTGAACAAATCGCATGGCAAAAAGGGGAAAAAATACAAATTCGCTCAGCAAATTCTGATTTGGTATGAATAGTCCCACAGAGATAAATGTTTGTTTGTTTGTTTGTTTGTTTTTAATCGCCATGCAATTCATTCACACTGATTATTCGCTTTTGGTCTGAAAAGATTAAAACTGACCTTGCTCGAGAGTAGCGTATGTTTGGTTCTGATCCATGGTAGTTGGATTGAGGCTCTGGTAGGTGGAGTCTGGCTGCAGAGTAGAGTATGTTTGGTCTTGATCCATGGTGGCTGGACTGAGGCTCTGGTAGGTGGAGTCTGGCTGCAGAGTAGAGTATGTTTGGTCCTGATCCATGGTAGCTGGATTGAGGCTCTGGTAGGTGGAGTCTGGCTGCAGAGTAGAGTATGTTTGGTTCTGATCCATGGTGGCTGGATTGAGGCTCTGGTAGGTGGAGTCTGGCTGCAGAGTAGAGTATGTTTGGTCCTGATCCATGGTAGCTGGATTGAGGCTCTGGTAGGTGGAGTCTGGCTGCAGAGTAGAGTATGTTTGGTCCTGATCCATGGTAGCTGGATTGAGGCTCTGGTAGGTGGAGTCTGGCTGGGATCTGGAGGCTGGAGGGCAGTTGGCATAGGTGACATTCTGTAAAAAATAATACAATATTAAGTTCAGTAAGGTTACAAGGCAGGAGAGCACACCAGCGGTAGTCATGGAAACAGTCCTCCATCTTGCATGTATCCTACATCGATGCTGTTTTAGGCTGTGTGTCCATATAGTGTTTTTCCTCGTTAAAAGCAGACAAAGCTGCAAGGTGCACAAAATATGGCATCTGCTTTTTTCTTCCTAAAGGCACACCAATCAAACATTCTCCAACCAACACGGGAGAGACCATAGAACCATAGACCATAGAACATTTCACTCGAACCAAAACGTTAAAAAAAAACATTGAAAAAATATTTTCTTTGGTTTTGGTCCGAGTTAAATGTTATGGTCTCCCCTGTTTCTAAATATATCTGAACCGTTTTGTTTGAACAAGTAAAACTGTTTTTATACGCATTTTATGAAATGTCAATGGGAAAATAAATGGCGGATGAAAATCTCTGGTACAGTGCTGAAGCAGTAAGTCACGTTCACTTTGGCTCTCTATGCCATCAAACATTCTCCAACAACTGCCAACATCCTCAGACAACTGCCTGTTGGTATTTGTTGGAGAATGTTTGATTGGTGTGCCTTGGGCTTAACTTTAACTAATTATAAACAAACTAATCAGAAAGATGAGCACTTGAACATACGTCAGTGTGATAAGAACTACCTAAAATGCAGAAACCATCAGCCAGACACCAGAGGGCAATCAAGGTATTTTGGCTTCACTTTTTGGGAGCTGACATGACGTCCATATATTATACCATCCATGGTGGAACTGGAAACTAACTATGAGAATAAACAGAGATACAAAGAGTTAAAACAACTCACCTGCAGGTTTATGGAGTCTGAGTTTCCCCTGGTGTTCGAACCTGTGGAACAGACAGTACAAATATTTGTATTTGTGTGTGTGTGTGTGTGTGTGTGTGTGTGTGTGTGTGTGTGTGTGTGTGTGTGTGTGTGTGTGTGTGTGTGTGTGTGTGTGTGTGTGTCTGTGTGTGTGTGTGTGCGTGCGTGCGTGCGTGCGTGCGTGCGTGCGTGTGTGTGTGTCTACTGGAAGATGATGGGAGTTGGGAGACGATAGTTTATAGGGTTGAAAGCAACTCACCATCACTTTCTCTCTTTCTCTTGCATCTGTAGAGCAGCAGCAGACTGACAGTACCAAGCAGCACCAAAACAACCACAACAACAACAGTCACACACACAGCCACGACCAGGAAGTCACCTGGGTGAGAGAGATAGAGGGAGAGTGGGGAAGAAGGGAGAGAGAGGAGGGAGAAAGAGAGAGAAGCAGGGGGTGCAGGGCCAAAAAGATGAAGGGAATAATATAAATGAGAAAATCATCCTATTTTATGTGACTATCAAATAGATTGGTATCATCAACTAAAGAGGAGACAAACTGTAAATCACAAGTCAGATGTTTTCTGAGTGACAGCTGATTAATCTATAGCTTAACTTGTACTTAGAAACAATGTTAACATGTTCAACACATCCTAAACTACATGTGTATCTTGTGTTACTGTAAACTCATCTAAAAATATGTAATTTTTACGTGTAGGCTAATGCATGTATAAAACATTTCACATTGTGAAAAATATGATATTGTTTTTACAACATGTGTGAAATTGTCTTACTTGTCTCAATTGGAGAGGAGGAATCAGCTCTGGTTGTTGTTGCAGGCAGGTCAGCTGGAGGAGTGGTGCTTGTTGTTGTTGTTGTTGGAGGAAGAGGAACTGGTTAAAGGTGAAACACATTCTGTTCATGGCCGTAACTAGCTATGAGGACGGGGAGGTCCGGACCTCCCCTAATATTTCAGAGAAAAAAATAAAACAATCTGCATGGAAAAGCATGAAAAACACGGGATCGCTTTTATTTTGAAACGAAAGGCAGGTCAGGCAGGAAGTCATCTGACGCCGCGTCCGCGGTAACTTGATTCCAAGAGAGCAGCAGCATGGTGGTGAGTGATGACTGTCTGTCTGCCTGGCGAGATAATTGAAGGTGAGCGAGCTGCGAGATAGTGAGCGAGTGAACGACAGACAGTGAGTGACACTGACAGATTTTTTAGCAACAACCAAGAAAGTAAGTGTCTAGTCTGTCTCTTAAGTAATGTTACCTGTGTGACACGTTGGGATGCTACTGGCTAATCATGCATGATGCCAATTGCCAAGCTCCCGAAGTCAGGTATGCAGGTGGCTATATGCATGGTTTCAGTTTCATGACCCAATAAGTAACAAAAAGAGGTGGTGTAAAGTTAAAAACAACATAATATATTTTATTTTATTTTTCAATCGTTCCTATCAGGAATAAATAAATGTCCCTCTGTATGTTTTTTTTTATTATCGATGATGACTTTGTGTGTTGTGAACGGCTTGGGTTGTGTACCTGTGTTTGTAGGTGTCATTTTGATATGAATTTGGCTAAAACAGTTTGTGTTTGTTAGTTACAATTATGTTGACAGGAGAGCTGAGCAGGTGGTGACATGAAAGAGAATATACTGAATAATGACATCACAACAGTATAATCCTAATGTTGATTTAAAATGATATATTACTCTAAATATGGCTCCCCTTGCCTCCCCTTGCTGGACCTCCACTATTTCGGAACCCTGGTTACGGCCCTGATTCTGTTATATGTGTTTAAAGGTTTTTCTACATTTAACTAGGCAGGTTTTAACTTAAATTAATTGATGCTTGAAACCCTTAGATCCAGTTAGCATATTCACCATGTAATCAAATATAGCCACAAGCGCAATTTGAAAGAACAAACAGACCAAAAAATCCAGAAGGTAAAACGACACACACAAACTGACATGTTGTGAAGTTCAGACATGCAGTCATTAGCTTTAGTGTCGGCACGTGACTTCTGTCAAGTTCATCTTTTCATTATAATCACATTGATGGAGCTGTTCACAACTGACAAACTTCCTATTATTTGTCCTTAATGACTGATGAGTTTGGAACGGACACGTCTGGATTATATCTCACAAACTTCCACATGAAAGGTTGAGCCTTTACCTACTGAGCCAAATAAACACCTGGTATAGGTTTAGTAAGGAGAAACTAACTAAAGGGAGAAGTCATGTAATACTGCAACCTATGGCAAGTAGGACTTGTCCACCTGGGGATTTGAACCCTGGACCTTTGTAACTCCAAAGAAGGTGTCTTTACTGCCTGCTCCACTGGAGAGACATTAATGTTTTTACAGAAAACATTACAGAAGGTAGAACAAGAACAGCGCTCACTGCTTCACTCTCTTTTTCTGTGCAGAGCTGTGATTTGATGAAATTGTCAAATACATTAATTCCTTCATGCACTGCAAGTCAGGTGTAAGAAGTAAACTAAATGTGTCCCTCCTCCTCTATCAGCTGTGATCCCAGTCTTACCTGGGTTGTTGGTCTTGATCACTGCTGGGTCCAGTTTGGTGATGATGTCCTCCTTGACACCAGAGAGCTGAAACACACACTCGTACTTCCCCCAGTCTTCAGGTTTGACTGATGAAACGTTCAGCTGAACGCTCGTCTGGAAGGTTCCATCATGGTTGGGGAGGATCTCTCTCTGGTCCATGAGGTCCTGAAGCTTCTCTCCATCTCTCATCCAGAACAACATGACTCTGTCAGGGTAGAAACCTGTAGCGTGGCAGCTGACTGGAGAGGAGGGAGACTTCTGGAGGAGAGACACCGAGGGAAGCTCTGGAGACACACACACACACACACACACACACACACACACACAGACACAAATCTTTGTACTGTCTGTTCCACACACCAGGGGAAACTCAGACCATAAACCTGCAGGTGAATTTCTTTAACTCTTTGTATCTCTGTTTATTCTCATAGTTAGTTTCCGCCATTGACTGTATAATATTGTAATAATCCGCTCCCGGGATCATTAAGTGAGGAGGAGAAGAGGCAATACTTGGTACAATCTTTATTCCTGGTTCACACTCATAGCTTCTAGCTACACACACAGCTCCTAGCTACACACACGTCCTGTCCGCTTCCTCGTATTCCCAGACTCTCCCCCGGCCCGAGACCGGAAGTTCCCTAAACACTGGCTGGTCCGCTGCCTTCACGTAACGTCGTAATCGCCACCGACATGTCAAACTCTGGGTCGCCACATTACCCCCTCCCTTCTTAGGCCCGCTCCCACGCGGGCACCCACAACCCACACATATCCCCCTGTACCAAACCACACCAACACATCAACGCTTTTCCCCAATATCTTTTTTTCCTATCCCCACATTAAATTCTAATTCCCCACAACAGTCTTTTCTTTTTTTCCACACACCATCATCTACATCATTGACATTTTCCCCCTTTCCTTTTACACTCATTTTCACTCACATTTCAATTATTTCGTTTCTCTTTTCCCATTCATTTAAATTCTACACACATTTCCATTCATTTAAACCACCACCATTTCCATCCCCCCTTTCAAAGCTTCTGTCCCATCTGAAGCCCTCTAGTCCCTCCCAACCCCCAGTGAGGTTAGTCCTTCGCAGGGTGACTCTCTTCGGTCCCCCCCCTGTGCCCTACAGTCATCACACGCACTGCAGTAGCTCCGCACATTCTCCCTGAGTTCGCCCCAGTAGAATTCCAGACTAACACGGCGGAGTGTGTCCTCCACCCCCCGATGACCGGCCCCGACTCCCCTGTGTCCCCATCGTAGCACCCCCCCCCCCGCAGGTAGCTGGGCACAACCCTCTGGAACCCCCCCGTGTTCAACAGCCCACTCTCCAGACGCAGGTCCGAAAACATATTCCACAGTAGCTTCGTGGCACTGGAACATGTGCGAATCTTCTCCACAGGGGGCCGGCGTCCGGCCGCTACCCACGCATACACCGGACCGATATCTGCGTCCTCCGCCTGCCTGCGCCTCCACTCATCTTCCCCGATATACCAGATGGCATCCACGTTGTCCGTCCGGTCCACGTCTACACAGTACTCCTCTTCCTCCGCCTCTTGCACACGCTCGTCCCCCCGTCCCCCTCCCCCAGGGGGCGGCGTGTTCAGGGCAGCAGGGAGAACACAACCGTCAGCGATCTCCACCTCGGCTTCCTGCACCGCAATTGTGGGGGGTGTGGAGCAGTCAGGTTGGGCTGGTTCCTCCGGCGTTGACCCCTCTCGCTCACCCGGAGACAGGAGCGTTGCTCTCCCGACTGTAACAGCGTTGCAGATGATGTCCTCTACCGTGGGGGTTGCAGAGCAGCTAGGCTCCTCCGGCGTTAGCAACACCCGTCCATCTGGACACGCAGTCCACACTCTCCTGACCTGAATGACCTCTTCCCCCTGGCTGCACACATTCTCCTCTGGAGACACAATCGTCAGTCCCCTGACTCTAATAACGTTCTCTTCAGCCTGTGTCCCTCCTTCGTCCTCCACAGACTCAGTGCAGTTCCTGGCCAAATGTCCAGGCTTCTTACACGACCAACTAGGGCTGTGCGATTAATCGATTTTGAATCGTAATCGAATTAATTAGTTAGGACGATGTTAAAAAAATGAAAATCGTAAAATCGTTTTTTTTTTTTTTTTTTTTTTTTTTTTTTTCCACTTTAACTAGGGTAAGTACGTTACGCGGGGCGGCTCTCTCTCATGTTTGCATGCTGCTACTTGTCCATTCTCCCTGCTGTAAAGTCTCTCTAGAGGCTGTGATACTGGCTAAAGACAGCAGCGCAATGGACTTATTTCAACACCTCCGACCAAAAAGCACAGAGTGAGCACTGAGCGCAGCTTGTTGCACTGCGGGCTGTAGCCTACAAGATAACGATTGCCACAACACACTCACGCACGCACACGAACACAGACGTTATCACCGGACGATGAAACGTTGCCTTTACAGTTCACATAATAACAAAACAACACGTGAGGCTACCGAGTACTGATAGATTGGCTGTATTCATGGCTGTAAGTTATCAGCCTCAGCTGACTCACCTGTCCCTGTGTGTCTGAATTTCCCCCTAACTGCTATCGCAGTTCCACGCATTCCTGTTGTGACTTTGTGTTATTCTAGTACAGATATAACTCCGAGCACGTGTGGTCGCTTAGACACTAATATAATTATCTCACGGAGGAACACGCAAATCCACCAGTGTCAAGTTAGCAAGCAACAGCCAGGAAGTTAAGCATAGCAGCGGCAAGCTAAAACAGGAAGTTGAGTTGTTCTACCTTCAGAGTAAAAGCGTAAATTGTCAATTATGGGAAAAAGGGGGAAAAAGAGCTCTGCAGGGCAACAAATGTTTAGAGAAGTATAATAGTATAATAAATCGAAATCGAAATCGAAAATCGAGTTTTGAGAGAAAAAATCGTCAATTTTAGTTTTAGGCAAAATCGCACAGCCCTACGACCAACAGAGTCTCACCTGCCAGCCGCCTGCGCATCTCTCCTCTCTCGCTGTCCTCTGTCCTCTGACAGCCTCCGGACACTCCCTGGCCAGATGTCCAAACGTCCCGCACGACCAACAGACACCCGGGCGCCCCCAGTACCGTTGCTCCACGTACCTGGTTTGCCCCGAATGAATGCTGTGACACCACCTCGCCAGATGACCCTGTGCTCCACAAGTCCAACACAGTTTCTGCGGCTCCTCCGTCCGCTTTTCTCTGTGCTGCGTGACCTCCTGCAGCCGTTTCATAAGCTCCTCTGCCCAGACAGGCGTCGCTTCCAACAGCCGTCTGATCTCCTGCATCAAGCGGGCCTCCACGCCGGCAAGCACCGCGCTGAACTCCTGCTTCAGGCGTGTCTCCATGCCAGCCAGTACCGCGCTGAACTCCGGAGTCGGTAGCTCCTCCCTCCCCCCGTCCAACGACGAGGGTCCACCAACGTGTGCCATTCCACGTGGTGTTTGTAGCAGTTAGCACACCAGCTAACCCCCAGCTAGCACACCAGCTAGCCTCCAGCTAGCACGCACAGCTAGCCTTTCAGCAGCTAGCAGACACAGCTAGCCGCCCACGCCTCGCCGATCCTCCAAGGCGTTAATTTTCACTTCTTCTCCGCTCCACTTCTCTCCGCGCTGCCTCTTCACCCGCCCACTGTAGCACTCCAGCCGACTTACTTGAGGGAAATCCAGCCCGATTAGCTTGCAGCTGGCTGGAACCTCCGCGACGAGCAGCAACAGTCCGTCTCCCCGTTCCTCTTTTTTTGATGTTACCGCACGAGGCGAGCGGCAAAGTTCGTAGTTAACACTTCTGTACACCAATGTAATAATCCGCTCCCGGGATCATTAAGTGAGGAGAAGAGGCAATACTTGGTACAATCTTTATTCCTGGTTGACACTCATAGCTTCTAGCTACACACACAGCTCCTAGCTACACACACGTCCTGTCCGCTTCCTCGTATTCCCAGACTCTCCCCCGGCCCGAGACGGAAGTTCCCTAAACACTGGCTGGTCCGCTGCCTTCACGTAACGTCGTAATCGCCACCGACATGTCAAACTCTGGGTCGCCACAATATGGAACGTCATGTCAGCTCCCAAAAAATGAAGCCATCTTGATTGCCCTCTAGCGGCTGGCCGCAGTATGGGTCATGAATCCCGCCCCCTTCATGTTTGGACGGCGCATGTGTGTGTGTGTGTGTGTGTGTGTGTGTGTGTGTGTGTGTGTGTGTGTGTGTGTGTGTGTGTGTGTGTGTGTGTGTGTGCTGGTTCATATTCACTGTCATGTTTCTGTACATTAGAAACAGAAGAGACAGATGAACATTGTTGTGTTGATGCAACTAAATCAGGTCATGTGACTCTACCTGTTCTCTGCAGAGAGCTCTTCCCATAGGACACAAACTTCTTCAGTTCATTCATGCAGCTCTGTGAATAAAACTTCTTGTCTGCTGCTAACAGAGCTGTGTTCTCATTCCAGCTCTCTGCTTCTCCGACAGCCTGTGGTTTAGCAGCGATATATGTCCATGTTGTCATGTTCAACACCAGCCAGTCTTCTCCATCATAGCCATGCTGATTGAAAGCAGTAACTTCTCCTGTCTCATCATCCCATTCACAGCCATCCATCACCTGGTAGGTGTGGACACCTGAGAGAGAGAGAGAGAGAGAGAGAGAGAGAAGGGAGGAGGGAGAGAGAGAGAGAGGGAGAGAGATAATCGCTGTTGGTTATTATGGGATGGACAGAAACATTGTAGCCTATCAGTACACCAGACGAGCATATCTTAGTTGTGTGTGTGTGTGCGTGTGTGTGTGTGTGTGTGTGTGTGTGTGTGTGTGTGTGTGTGTGGATGTGCGCGCGCGTGTCTGTGCGCGCTTGCTTTCGTGTGTGCGTGTGTGCGTGCGTCGCGCATATGCAACCGCGTGCGCACGTGTGTGTGTGTGTGTGTGTGTGTGTGCGTGTGTGTGTGTGTGTGTGTCAGTGATGGAGGCTACATCTCTGCTACTTTACAACAAAGCAGGATGAAAAACATTTCAGCAGAATAAAGTGAAACATAAACAAACCTCCAGTTTGCTTAAATAGCTGCTTATAGAACTCAATGTTGTCTTTGAAGTTCTGCTGCTCACTCAGACACGCCTCAGTCCTCTTCTCCCAGTACTGTGGATCATCTGCTGTTGCGTTGATCATCCAGTCCTGTTTGGGTTCTGCTCTCTTGGTGTTGCTGTCACAGTGAAGCACCTGAACTCCATCAACAAACACAACCAACACAAACTCTGGGATGTTTGTGACTCCAGAGGATCCAGTCTCGAGAAACTTCAGGGAGTGAAGCACTGTGGAACAAACAGGGAAGAAACTCAGCTTTTGATTGACATTTTAAATATATTTGTACACTAACAACACAATAAAGAATTTCAATGTCTGTTCAGTGACGATGTCGCCAAATGACACTTAATTCAATTAATTAATGCACTCTTTCAAACCATTCTATAGACTTAAACTGCTTTACTCATTTTGTGAGTTCATTTTGTCAATTCTCCATTTAACTTAGCAATACTAGGAAGGTTAAAATGTATTCACGTTCATAAACTTAACACGTTCACTGCCAATGACGAGTTGATACGTCAAAAAAAATCCAACGGTTGACTGCCAATGACGAGTTGATACGTCAAAAAAAATGTTTTTTTTGACGGTGGGATGTGCATCTAACCCTTTTACATCTTCTATATAAATATGGGAGCCACCGAACGTGTACAACACATTCCACCGACCCACTAAGTGGCGACAGTGCTCTCCAGACTAGAAAAAGCCGAGCCAAAACTGCAGGGGAACGCGCGATGAAACCATTCTCATACTGTAAAATGGATTGGCGAAAACGCTTTCGTTTTCGCGCTGGTTGCTGGCGGTGGGGGATTGCAAATTTGCATAATAGATTATGGGTGCAACACACTTTGAAACACGCAGCATAAATAAGACCAGAATCGCAAAAGCTTCATCAAAGCTCTCAACCGAAACCCCAAGAAACGAACGAGCCCATCCAGACTTGCCCAGCGGCCGCCAGCAGACAGGAGCAGCAGCAGCAGCAGCAGAAACTCGCTTGTGACACGCCCGCTGCAGCCAAGAAGAACACACACGGAGGGAGGAGTTTGAAGGAGAGGGGGGTTTCCTGCTGTTATGGAGGAAATTACTGTTCAAAACTATTGTTTAGATGTCTGACGTCTTACTGATGCCAAAAATGAATGGTTAAAGTGACTGTTCTATCGAATTTCACAAAAAGCTATTTATCTCAGCTTAAATTTTCAGACGCTGAAACCATGCTGTATTCAAGTGCTAATGCCTACATAACTACTAACTCTACAAACTAACTATTTTAGACAGAGAAAGCACACATTCCATTAGTTCTTTTGAGATATTTTGTGTTCACAAATTCTTAGCAGAAAAGAATCCTCGGGTCTTGAAAGATGAGCCAGAATACTCAAAAAAAACCTTTGGCAGAAGCTACCTACAGTAAAAAAAAAAACGGCTGGCAGTGAATGTGTTAAAAGCAGATGTGAATATAATTAATCTTAACATGATATCAGCCTAATCACATTTCACTGATAACAACGACATGTTTAAAGGAAAGGTTTGAAATGTGATCTTACCTGGAGATGCATCGTGAAACAAAAGGAGCAACAAAACCAACTCCTTCATCTTGTTTTGATAAAGAAGTTGTATTTAATGATACATATATGTCAGTGACATTCAGTTAAGTCCTGTTTGTATGTTTTATAGCTTTGTCCTTGATAAGTCCTTATTCTGAAGATGAGGTTATAGGCTAGTTGTTATCTTGTCTCAGATGAGGTTATAGGCTAGTTGTTATCTTGTCTCCGATGAGGTTATAAGCTAGTTGTTCTCTTGTCTCAGAGGCACAGCAGTGACACAGCATCAAAGCTGCTCATGTATGTGGAAATGCTTTTATTAGTTGAGGGTGTGTCTAGTCACAGGAAACGAACATTGTGGTCACAGTAAAGTGATGATGAGCAAAGTGATGATGATATATCCGATGAGCTGTTTAGCTTCTTCTTCTTCTTCTCAAACACATCATACTAAATTAATCTTCAGAATAATTTTCCCTTTGTTTCAAAACATATGATGCATAGGCTGTATTGTTTACACACACACACACACACCCACACACATACACACAAACCCTTACAGAGTATAACCCCCCCCCCCCCTCCACACACACACACACACACACACTCACACACACACACACACACACACACACACACAAAAGAAAAGAAAAGAAAAGAAAAGAAAAGAAAAGAAAAGAGAGACCATCTTGTAGGGGTGTCACGATACACTCAGTTCACGATACGATACGTATCACGATACTGGGTTCACGATAACGATACGATACGATACGATTTTAACAATATTTTTTTAAACTTGAATAATGACAATATATGACTGGAAAAGTAGTATTTTATTTGAAATGCACAAATACAAAACATGCTGTTGTGGGAAATTGTTATTACAATAACAACTAGAAAAAACATGAGATTGGAGATAAGGCTTATCTTGAAATAGAATGAGTTACACCGTCACTTAGATTTACTTTGAACTAAAAGGTTTCTCAGCAGTATAAATTCTCATTATGCATCTTCAGTTTTTCTTCAAACTCAAACAACAAGACTTTTCTTAGTCTATTTTTTATGCATCTTCAATTTTTCCTGTCAAGTAAACAGTTTTGCCAGAAACTCAATTGAATGGTTTCTCTCCTGTATAACTTCTCATGTGTCTCTTCAGAGACTTGTTCAACTGAACTACTTTCCACACATTGAACTTCAACAAACAAAGACGTTTCTTTGTCTATTTTTGAAAAAAAAAAAAAAAATTTTTTTTTTTTTTTTTTTTTTTTCACGATATGAGATTTCATCTCAACGATACATATCGTGACGTTTTACTATCGCGAAATTTCGTGGGACGATATATTGTGACACCCCTACCATCTTGTGATGGGAGCATACCGACCTAACCTCGCGTCACCAGGCTCTTCCCGAGGAGAAGAGCCTGGTACGTATTACTACAGGCAGGATGTCCCGCCTTGTGTTCCGGTCCTGTGTTCCGGTCCTGTGTTCCGGTCCTGTGTTCCGGTCCTGTGTTCCGGTCCTGTGTTCCGTTCCTGTGTTCCGGTCCTGTGTTCCGGTCCTGTGTTCCGGTCCTGTGTTCCGGCCCTGTGTTCCGGTCCTGTGTTCTGGTCCTGTGTTCTGTTCCTGTGTTCCGGTCCTGTGTTCCGGCCCTGTGTTCCGGTCCTGTGTTCCGGTCCTGTGTTCTGTTCCTGTGTTCCGGTCCTGTGTTCCGGTCCTGTTTTGGTCCTGTGTTCCGGTCCTGTTGTGGTCCTGTGTTCTGGTCCTGTGTTCTGTTCCTGTGTTCCGGTCCTGTGTTCCGGTCCTGTGTTCCGGTCCTGTGTTCCGGTCCTGTGTTCCGGTCCTGTGTTGCGGTCCTGTGTGCTGGTCCTGTGTTCCGGTCCTGTGTTATGGTCCTGTGTTCTGGTCCTGTGTTCTGGTCCTGTGTTCCGGTCCTGTGTTCTGGTCCTGTGTTCTGGTCCTGTGTTCCGGTCCTGTGTTCCGGTCCTGTGTTCCGGTCCTGTGTTGCGGTCCTGTGTGCTGGTCCTGTGTTCTGGCCCTGTGTTCCAGTCCTGTGTTCCGGCCCTGTGTTCTGGTCCTGTGTTCCGGTCCTGTGTTCCGGTCTTGTGTTCTGGTCCTGTGTTCTGGTTCCCACATAGAAATGCAGCAGTAGGCAGCCTGAGGGCCTGTGTCCACCTAGCGTCTTTTCCTCAGGTCCAGCGTCTTTTTTCAGTTGTTTCCAATGGGGGAAGAGCGTATGCGAGCGCACACGGACGTCTAGAGAAAGTGCGCAGCGCCCAGCGTCTATTTTCACAGCGCTCCGCCGTTTTTGTGTGCCGGCTCCCAGGGCTCCCAGCTGAAAATATTTTAACTTTTCAGAAAGACCGCTGGTGTCGGGTGCTCCTTTTCTGGCAGCTAATCATATGGAGAAACTATCGCAACAGAGACAGAACGGCTCAATTGTGGGAGCAGATTGGCTAGACACTTAATATTTCTGGTGAGTGTTGTGCTTACTTCTTTTAATAACGTAGCCTACCTGTGTTGTTAGCTTGCTAGCTGTAGCTATCAAGCTACTACCGCACTGAACTAACGTTAGTTTCAGACTGCTTCCTTGTATATTGTGCGCTGGGATCAGCGCTCCCCAGCGCACTCCCAGCGTTTAACAGTCGGAAAAAGACGCTAGGTGGACACAGGCCCTAACCTCACCAGCTACGAGTTAGAGAAGAAATAAGAAGCATGGCCATACCAAATGAAATATTCAAAGAAGTACTTGAAGAAACTTGCTGGATCCATAACATCACGTCTGAACA
This sequence comes from Poromitra crassiceps, assembly GCF_964638095.1. Lineage (NCBI taxonomy): Eukaryota > Metazoa > Chordata > Actinopteri > Beryciformes > Melamphaidae > Poromitra > Poromitra crassiceps. The sequence continues at coordinate 21,422,587 of NC_139643.1, read as the reverse complement.
GAATCTTTTCCTGGAGTTCAGCACTTTGGTTCCTATGTTCCGTCCATAACGAACACCCACCCCTCTATTTCTGGCCCCCTTGCCTTGACCACACCCTTCTTGGGACTCCCCCTTCTATGATCTGAACTACATGCCTGTAAAGTTCCATGACTGCATCTTGAATGTTTAAATTCTCTGATAAACTGAGCACCGCTGCTCTCTACTGCTGCTCAGGCGGGGAGGTGAAGTTACTCTTAAAGGAACACGCCAACATTTTGGAAGATTCACATATTTGCCATATTCCTGATAATAAGATGAGAAGATAGATGCTTTCTCTTCCCTGTGCGTGCAGCAGAAAGTAGTGAGGCGCCCCTCCTGCTACAGTGGTAGTGAACGGTACAGCAGCCTATCCCCTGTCGACACTCTTGAAACCGTCGCCGACAGAAATGAGGACTTGAGTCGACACTTTCAAGTGTTGATGAGAAGTGTTTCCTACCTAGTGAAATATCTAGTGTCGCTGACTACGTCACATAGTGTCATGCATGTGTGATTGGCTGGGGTCCACCCGCTATGCCGACCACCCGCTATGCCGACCACCCGCAATGCCGACCTTAGGTTTAGGCGTGGGGGTGGGAGAGGTTAGGTTTTGGGTTAGGGTCTGGGGGAGGTTAGGTTTAGGCATGGGGGGAGGTTAGGTTTGGCGTGGGGGCTGGGAGAGGTTAGCTTCACCGACACGCTGCACGCCGCCTCGCTCAGCTGGTTCTGCTTGTGGGCTATCGGCATTGCGACCTGTCGGCACTGCGGCCTGTCGGCACATAGACGCGGCACCGATTGGCTAGATAGAAGCCACGCGCGCTTGTCTTCCTTGTTTTGGTTTTCACTGTATTGAAATCGATTGAAATGAATATGAAAACGTGTCCCCGCTTTTTTTATGGGCCTGTCCTGGATGTATGACTTTGTGAACATCACAAAGAACACCGTGATCAACTTCCCAGAGAGAGAGGAGGTGAGTTGTGTGTCATTATTATGCTGCAGTTGAACGTTACATCAGGTTGCAGGGACAGCACTGTTTATGTCCAACGTGGTTATTTCAACCATAAATGCAACACCATGGGCAACAGTTTATTTTTATGTGTTGAGCGACACTTTCCAATAAGTATAAATTAGTATACTTATTGTATTGTGGCCTAGAAAAGGGTCATCATTACAGAAGAGACATTAAAGGAATGCATTTTCCTCAGGAAAAAAAGACGCTGCTGGACTTTTTTTTTATGTGGCAGCAACATGAGAATCAAAACACAGTTTGTTGTCAAGAACAACAGCCAGGTATTTATAGCTGTCCACAAGCTCAATGTCTGTGTCTTTGAAGTAAGTAGGAGTAGGAGTAGGAGGGGACTTTCTAAAGCTGATGATCATGTCTTTAGTTTTAGACATGTAACGGTGAAAATAATAGTGCTAAGTAGCCTAATGTTTATAATAATGTTTAGTATTGTAACAAAGTGAGTATTTGTCCAAGGAACTGGAGACTTGAAGTTGGTACAGGCTTTTTATTCTTGTCTTCACAATATAGCTCCTAGCAGCTAGCTTCGCTGCTAGCTCTGCAACCACCCGGTCAGCTCCCTCACATAGCCTGACTGGCCTCCGCCCCGGCCGCTGGTCACATATATCCCCTTCCCCCTAGGAACACACCCACACATATCAGTTCCTAGCCAAGCACGGAAACACCCCAATACACGTAATTACCCGATACGCTACATTTCCCCCACACAAATTTAATGTCGCTTCCACGCGACATGCACAACCCACACACATCCCCCTGTACCAAAACACACCCAACACAATATTTTTTTCCCATCACCACATCAAATTCTAATTCCCCAACAAACAGTCTTTTCTTTTCAGCACCCCCGTCATAATGTCCAGTTTGCATCAGGTACTCCGTAATGTCTAGTTTTCCATTAGGTACCCCCATAATGTCTAGTTTCCCATTAGGCACTCCATAATGTCTAGTTTTCCCATTATTTCCTTTCTTTTTCACACATTTAAATTCAACCCACATTTCCCATTCAACAATAACCCCCACATCTCAATTAAACACAAGCCCCCACATTTTCCTTAACTTTTCTTTTAAACCCCATTTCCATCCCCCCCTTTTCCCAGCTTCTGTCCCACCTGAAGCACTCTTTCCGGTCCCCCCTTTTGTTTGTTCCAGTAGCCAAATGCACGAACGAGCACCGGATCGACATCCTCGTCCTCCGGTCTCCACTCGCGCCCGTCGACTCTCCAGATGACCCTGGCGTCGTCCTCCCGGCCTCGCACTCGCTCGTTTTTCCGTCCCCCTCCTCCAGGGTTGAGGACAGCAGAGCGAACACCACCGGCGTCGATCTTCCCCTCGACTCTCCGCTCGTTTTTCCGTCCCCCTCCTCCAGGGTTGAGGACAGCAGAGCGAACACCACCGGCGTCGATCTTCCCCTCGGCTCTCCGCAGTGCAACGTTAGGGGGTGTATAGCGGTTAGGCTGGGCCGGTTCCCCCGGCGGTAACCCCTCTCGCTCACTCGGAGACACGAGCGTCGCTCTCCCGACTGTAACAACGCTGCAGACGATGTCCCTCTCTTCCCTCTGGCTGTTCCCCTGCAGCACCGTTCTCCTATCCGTCACCACGTTCTCTTCTCCCCGGCTGCCCCCCGATCTCCGACAGCCTCTGGACACTCTCTGGCTAGATGTCCGATCGCGCTACATGCCCAGCAGGCTCCCTGCTGTCCATGTCGTTGTCCCGCATACCCGGTCCGTCTCCCGGGACCGCCTCGGCACCACCTCGCCACGTGGCCCGGCTCTCTGCAGGTCCAACACAGTCTCTTCCGTGGCTCCTCCGGCCGCTCTTCCCGCTGCATTACCTCCGCGCTCATCAAGTCCACCCGCTGCATGACTTCTCGCAGCGCCCGCATCACCTCTACTGCCCAGGCAGGAGTCTCTTCCACCAGCCGTCCGACCTCTCTCAACACACGGGCCTCCATGCCCGCCAGCATCGAGCTGATCCCCGCCGTCAGCTCTCCTTTCCTCCCGTTCACCGATGGCCATTCTCCGCGCACCATCGCACGTGGTTTTAGCAGCTAGCAGTTAGCAGTTAGCACCCCTGGTAGCTAACTTACTAGCGCTAGATCTAGAGCCAAAAAGCCGCACCACCCGTCTCTTTTGCCGTTCCTTCTCACCCTCTCCCCTCTCGGCCGAATCAGAGGCGTTACCGCTTTACTGTCTGACACCAATGTAACAAAGTGGGTATTTGTCCAAGGAACTGGAGACTTAAAGTTGGTACAGGCTTTTTATTCTTGTCTTCACAATATAGCTCCTAGCAGCTAGCTTCGCTGCTAGCTCTGCAACCACCCGGTCAGCTCGCCCACATGGCCTGACTGGCCTCCGCCCCGGCCGCTGGTCACATATATCCCCTTCCCCCTAGGAACACACCCACACATATCAGTTCCTAGCCAAGCACGGAAACACCCCAATACACGTAATTACCCGATACGCTACAGTATGTTGTTAAAGTCATGTTTAATTTGGGACAACCAGCCAGAAGGGTAATTCTTTAATGAACAATGCACCAGCACCACCTAGTGGATAGCCAAGGCTTTTGTTTCGCAAGATACACAGGTGCATTGTGGTCACTCAATCCCACAGAAAGACTACATCAAACTGTGGGTAAGTTGGTCTGCTCCTTGCTCTGCGTAAAAGCTGTCAAACTATCATTTAAGTCATCACACAGTGTGGAAAAGTCATCAGCATCACGTTGTGTCTTACTGTAACTCAGGTAGACCACACTTTGGTTAGCTGGTCGTTCGCTAAAATGCATTACTGCTGATTGAAACGTGATGAAAACGCACGCTATTGTAATGCACCTGCGGTGCGACTAGCTTGTTAATGTGGGGTTTTCTGTCTTTTGAACAAAGTTGGAGCAAGTTGCTGATCGTCTCGCAGTAGTGCTGAGATGCTGGTTGTGTGTGTCCCACTGTACAGGTATGTCAAATATGTACGTTAAATAGCATCGCCACTTTGTTTTAGTTCACTACGTTAATAGGCAAAAGCCATTCATTTCTGTTTGTGGAATGTGCCTGCAGTTCTTTTTGTGCACCGAAGGTGGCAGCATTGCACGATTTAGTAGATTTCCTTGTAAAAACAACAACAATGGGCATTTCAAGTATGGGGATGAGACTGTTGACTACTGTTGAAACTACATTTCATTGTTTTGCTGTAACTGATATGGCTATACAGTATGTGTGGAATGTTTACATTTTATTTAGCTATCAAATATGTCAAATTATTTGTATAGATTTGTCACTATACGATCACAATGTTAAGTCAGACAGAAAGACGACATCAAACTGTGGTTGCAGCAAGTTGCCGATCGTCTTGCAGTAGTGCTGATCTGCTGGTTGTGTGTGTCCCACTGTACAGACAGACGAATAAATACTGAAGTGCTCCATCCATCTCGACTCCTGTGCCATAAATGGGTCGGCCAGCAGGACAGAGACAGAGTGGTCACAGACACATTCAGCTCTAAGAAGGACTCGTCGCACCAAGTTATGAAGTCATCGACCACTGGTCCGTGCTGTGAGTCATCCTCGTCAAGTAGGCCAACAATGACAGAATCATCTGCAAATGTGATGATATATCGGTTGGGGTGACGACAGCTACGACAGTCATTGGTGTATAAGATGTAGAGTAGTGAGGAGAGACAGCAGCCTTGGAGAGGGAGGGGGAGGTCAAAGGTCAGGCCAACTCTAGAAAGATGGGGAGAGGGAGACAGAAGCTTTCACACCGGCCTTGAAAGCGGTACATCATACAGTAGCCTAGGCCAGTGGTTCTCAATTTTTTTCACATGAGGGACCCCTAAACTGACAAAAATTAGACCATGGACCCCTATTTGATAGGATTTTGGCCCACTGTCCCCATATGATAATAAGATTGATGCTTTTAGATGTTTTATTACAGAATGTGTATAAAACCCATGACCAAAATAGTCATTGTGTTACTTATGAATGGAATTATAGCGAAAATAAATTACCCCCCTTTTGGCTGGGGACCCCCTGAAACCCCCTCAAGGAGCCCTGGGGGACCCCCATTTGAGAACCACTGGCCTAGGCTACCCTATGAAAATATTCATTTAGGCTACTAGGAGGAGCTGGGTGGAAATGCCGCCCCTCGCCTCATTTCAATCCGGGAGACGTGGATGTCACCTGAAAGCACCCCGGGGCGGAAATATGGTGGGGCTGCTTGGCTCTGTGTGAAAACAATTTCTGCGGCGAGGCTGCCGGCATTGTGGGCCTTCTGAATGGCAATATTGTGTGATCTCTGTATGAAAGTGGCTTGAGATAGACAGAGAGACAGAAAGAAGACAGAGAGACAGAAAGAAGACAGAGACAAAGAGAGAGAGAGAGAGAGAGAGAGAGAGAGAGAGCGGCAGAAAGCAGAGGAAGGGGCGCAGATAATGTGGGTTGCTTCAAGAGGAAACCTGTTTGCTGCCAAAAGGACCTAAACACCTCTGCAGCTTTCACACCTAAACCACACTTTGCACTGAACAAGAATTGTGTGCTGAAACAACTATGACAGCATGATCACATGCGTTTGAGTATCTTCTTCATATCCTAATTAATATTCACTCACTCATAGATGAGTGTAATTGTGTTAATATTCACATCACATACTTAAGACCTATGAATTCAAAATGTTATTTTATCATGTTAGGAGGAGAGTGAACTGGTCAAGATGAGCTCTGATAGGAAGACTGCAGAGCTGAGAACGGCTCACTCTAACCACAACACGTCACTTCCTTTAAGTTGTTTTTAGTCACACACACACACACACACGCACACACACACACACACACACACACACACACACACACACACACACACACACACAATACTTAGAAATAGATGATGACTTTCTTTTCCATGACTCACCCAACAAAACCCTTGAGACAAATCTAAATATTCAGGGCTTGTCTTGGAGGCAAAGGGGCATAGATGTGATTTTGGGAGAATATGAGTATTTTAATATTAATTGAAAGGTCTCAGTGAGATCTTTTCACTGCGAAAGGATACAACTCAAATCATGACCCAGAAGTTTTAATCTATATATACAATAGAGTGGACTTTGTCTGTTTGTTTCAAGTTCTGTGTTCGGCCACAGCTATGCTGTTTTACGTGTGATCAGGCTGAAACCTTCAGGGCGTGCGGGTGACCTGAAGGAGCCAGATGCCTATCCAAATTACGCATGGGGAGAATTACAGCATATATGCCTCACGCAAACTGTATTACAGGGACTGCGAGACGGGAATCTGATTGGTTTGATTGATGTAACGGCCAGGCATTGCCAGGCCACACCTGTGAATAATTCTGGTGGTTAACACAGCCCAAATCCTGTTTGGGCTGTGCACAAATGACTTGGCACGCCTCCAAATTGCACCTGCGGCAGGTGCTGTGCCCACTTGCGCACACCCGCCGAGAATTGCATCCCCGCTAGGGTTGGCACGATGGATGATGGCATCGACCATCGTGATTGGCCGACCCCCCATCGACCTCTGAGCCTTCTACATCGGATCATCGCGATTAATTATCTGTTCTAAATAAATTTGTGCCGTTTTAATAATAAAAAATACCAAGTCCACTTACCGTGACGCGTGGGGGACGCGCCGGCGGCATTAAACGAGCGCACCCAGTTCAGACTCAGAGAAGCCCTCCCCTTCCCCCTCCCCCGCTCTAGTGCTTCTCTGCACTGGGTGCGCTTGTTTAATGTCGCCGGGGCGTCCCCCGCGCATGAGAAGTCAGTTATTTTGTTGTGAAAACTTTTAAGACAAAGAAGAAACTTCACGTTCTTTCCTGTTTTCAACCCAAAGAGTACAAGTCTTCAACTGTGAATTTAACTTGCCTGTTTCCAAAGTGAAAGTTGAAGTTCATACAGCACTAGCAATATTGAACGGCACAAAACAAATAGGCTAACTTTAACGTTACAGATCCTGACCAACAATGTGTATGTGTGTGTGTTGAATTTAACTAGCTGGCAGAAAACTGACAGAATTACTGGTGGATATAACGTTAGATTCGCGTGGACTTTTGAACCTAATAAGAGAGAGTTGAGGAGACTGGAGAGGGTTGAGAGAGAAATACAGCAGCAGCAGCAGCTAGGCTACTGCTAGCTGTTACACACTGCTTGAGTGGCCTGGCTCTGTGCAGGAGTAGCCTGCCTGTCGGTCTCATGAAGAGCTCAGCTGTCCTGCTTTTAACGTGCATTGCAGCGGCGGATGGCATAAATGACGATGCCATCGCCAATCACGATGTTTGACTGTGAAACAATCACGATGGGTATTTCGGGTATATCGCACAAGCCTAATCCCCGCCATATTTCGGGGCTGTTTTAACTTAAAAACAGAGAGGTCACGTCTACCCAGCTAATTATGTAATTTTTAAAGTTACCTTTCTGTATAAATCATTACAATATGCTCCCATGAGGTGGGGATGCATTTGGCGGCGGGGGGTGTAAAACTCGGCATAACACCTGGACACTTCGTGTTTAACCAAAAAGTGACATCACTGATGGCATTGTGACATCATCAGTCCCTATGACATCATCTCTGCTGTTTGGCATGCGCAGTGCACAATTGTTCAACTTTGCATCACTGATGACATCACAATGATGTCACAATGTCTATGACATCATCAGTGATGCCACAATTGCTCAAGTTAACCTTGGTCGAGTGACATCCAAGTCTTAAACGAATGCTTGCTTAATAAAAGAAGAAAAGCACTCGAGCAACTGATAACATCACAAATGCCTGAAGACATCACAGTCAAGCACTTCCATGACATCACTTCCAGTTCAGGAGACATGACTCGCACACAGCTACTTACTGGTACCAGACCTGTACTTGTTTTTGAGGACTTGGCGTGAGGTTATGATGACTGGGTGGGTGGAGGCCCGTCTCACTGTCACTAACTTTGACAGTTGGTCTTAATGATGTAGACGTTTCAAATATGCTTGAGAGAAAATGCTCAGAGTAATCACCATGTTTGTGAAAAACAAAATCACTGGCATGTGAAATTCACACGGCGGGGAATGTGTAGCAGGAGCTAGGAGGAGGGCCCAGGTTGTTTCTGGCTGATTAGGCAGCTGAAATCAGCCTCTGTGAAGGCACAAGGCTTTTGTGTTCATTGCTGTCTGTTTTATCCTGGGCTCGGTTTCAGGGGCACCGTGGGCCCATTCAGGAGGCGACACCGGCGGCTCCCTCATGGATTTATTCTGGTCCAGTGGGTAGCTGCAGCGGTACCGGCGGCCCGCGCCGGGGGATTTAAACCCCCCTACAGGGAAGCAAAACCTTCTACTCTCATTATCAGAGTCTACGAGAGAGAGAGAGAGAGAGAGAGAGAGAGAGAGAGAGAGAGAGAGAGAGAGAGAGAGAGAGAGAGAGAGAGAGAATCCAATGATGGGTAAAAGTAGCAGATGGAGGAATGAATGACGAAGCTGAAAGTTTGAAATGTCACAGTAACAATCACGTGATGATATCGGCACACCATCGCTATCGGCCGATAAACACTTTCAAATGAAATATTGACATCGGCCCAAAATGAACATTTCTGCCAATAAAATGACTCTTTAATTTAATTTGACCTAAATGCTCAATGCTTGTGGAAAAAGCTCGAAGGATCGTCTCAGGGAGCGCATCATCCAAGCCTGTTTAAAGTCGAGCTGAACCCAAAAATGACTTTTCTTTTCTTTTAGTTCAAATACCTGGGTATGCAGTGCACCTATTTAATAATGTATGCAAACAAAATCACAGCAATCTAATTTCTTTAGTTTTTCACACTTTTTCACATCAAAAGTTCATTTTTTAAGATTTCATTGATAACAGTAATGTACAGTTTGCTGACGTCACCTAGTACTATCAAATGTCTACCCCATTTCAACCAATCATATCACGACATGCAGCTGTCAATCAAATCATCATTACAGGATAATTTTCTCTTCCAAATGAAGTAGAAAATGGTGCCTAGTGCCTGTCATCTGGCAGAATTCCTATCCCATAAACTAACTACTAACTTGGCCAATTGTTAGAAACAAACTATAATCTCTAAGAATGCAAAGAAATGTAACATTCCAGGAATATTATTTACATTTATAACGATAATGGCGCACGCCTCCGAGCCTGACAGCCTCCCTGGCTGTCAGGGGTCGTCTCTCGGAGTTTCCAGGCGGGCGGGGAGCACCCATGCATCGGATTGTCCGCTCGCTCCGCACGAAGCAGCCTGGCTGCCTGGTACTCCGCGGATCCCACTCGCGTAGCGCGACAACACGCTGAATCCCACCCGATTTGGGGGTGGAACACGCCAGGATTGGCCAATGCCAAAGCCAGTCCTCAGAATTGTCAAATCAAATAATCGACACCGTATATGGTCCGCCTCTCAATTTGTTTTCAGTCTGAAACGGACTCAGATGCACGTGACGAACGGGTTCACCTCGACTTTAAGTAGGATGAATCTTAAAGTTTTGTTTGATAGAAAATTTTACATAAATAAAAAATATGACATGTTTTCCAGTTAAAGTAGATTTCTTATTTTGCCCAGTGAATGTGTACAGTTTAATTTTGAAAAGCATTGCATCTGACTGCCAGTGGGCCATAACGATGAGTTGGCATAATAATGTGTTAATTCCACTACAGGAGACTTGATGTTGTGCATATATATCGGTACTGGCAATCGGCCAAAAGAGTTGGAAAATATCGTCATATCAGATATCCACACAAAAAATCCAATCTGTTTTATTTTATTTTATTTTATTATGGATATCAAAATACAACACAATCCAAGGGATAGCATGTGAAAGTGCAATCACTCATTTCCAACATGGTCCCTGTTGTTAAAAACAGGACATACAGTACACTTAACATAATAAATAATAGACTACTTGCACAACTCCACTACTTGAAACGAGTAGGGCATCTTGGTTTCCTGTCCTACACTATTGGATGAACTGATTAATCAGGTGTGCCTGATCACTGTTGTTGTGACTGCAGCAGTCAGACACACCTGACATTAATCAGTTCATCCAATAGTGTAGGACAGGAAACCAAGATGCCCTACTCATTTCAGGAAGTAGTGGAGTTGTGCAAGTAGTCTATTCAACTCTTTAAAATGTGTGGGGCTGATATGTGTTCTTGGACTGAGGCCAAGGACAACCCTCATTAATTTGTTTTGGGCTATTTGAAGCCTGTCTTTTGATCTTTTGGTTAGACCACTGTACCAAGAATCTGGTGTCATAATCAATGTAATCTGGTTCATCCCTACTTGTCAGTTTGTCTGGCACAGACTGGAGGAAGAGGGAGGGAGGAGGGCAGGAGATGAGGAGAGGAAGAGTGAGGGAGGACGAGGAGAGGAGGAGATGAGGAGAGGAAGAGTGAGGGAGGACGAGGAGAGGAGGAGATGAGGAGAGGAAGAGTGAGGGAGGAGATGAGGATAGGAAGAGTGAGGGAGGAGGGCAGGAGATGAGGAGAGGAAGAGTGATGGAGGAGAGCAGGAGATGAGGAGAGGAAGAGTGAGGGAGGAGAGCAGGACATGAGGAGAGGAAGAGTGATGGAGGAGAGCAGGAGATGAGGAGAGGAAGAGGGGGGAGATGAGGAGAGAAGAGTGAGGGAGGAGAGCAGGAGATGAGGAGAGGAAGAGTGAGGGAGGAGAGCAGGAGATGAGGAGAGGAAGAGTGATGGAGGAGAGCAGGAGATGAGGAGAGGAAGAGTGATGGAGGAGAGCAGGAGATGAGGAGAGAAAGAGGGGGGAGATGAGAGGGCCAATCAGGGCCTGTGTGGGAAGGATAGAGAGCCTAGTGTCCAGTGTGTGAACACAGCAGAGCCACTGTCTGCAGCTGCATGGGCCCTGTGGCAGAGCTCCGTCTGTGGAGCTAAGAGAGAGAGAGAGAGAGAGAGAGAAAGAAAGAGAGAGGGAAGTCACACTAAAGGGAGACAACTGGTTCTCATTAAAGTGCGTTACGGCACGAAGCTCGTTTGAGAGGCCATTGCTTCCCGGTAAGAACGGCTCATTTGATATTACAGGAATCACATTTGATTTGCCTTTTTCCCATGCTGTCAGTACTGGCAGCGTGGGCTGCAGGAGGCAAATCCAGGCGAGTCATCAAGGACACTTACTGGAGGACACTTCATCACATGGCCTCTAGAGGGCAGCATTGACTATGAGTCTCGACCGAGAGATGACTTGCCCAACACACACACAAACACACACCCCTCGGTTGCAACACGCAGCGTGGGATTGTACAGGATCTGTGCTCGTTTATTACGCCACTCAGTTGATACCAAGTCAAAAGAGACAGGGACTTTTAAACTGGGACTACATTATTCCATATGTGAAAATATCCCTGCTGACTTCCTTTACATTACATACTCACAGAGAGAGAGAGAGAGAGCACAATCTATTTATTTTCCTCAAACTTTCGCCCATCAACGGCCTTCTTTCATGGCTTCCAAACACCCAAGGGAGACACTTCATTTTTGTAAACCGGGTTTGGGAGACAAGGAGCACCGTTTGTGTGTGTGTGTGTGTGTGTGTGTGTGTGTGTGTGTGTGTGTATCTGTATGTGTGTGTGTGTCTACATTAGTCGGGTTTCCATCCACCTGTTTTTATGCGAAATTTCAAATTGCACATAAATCAAAATAAAATAAAAACTCCAAATATCACAAAAAAAGTTTTCACGCTTGAAGGAGGTGGAGAAGTCGAGTGTATCGATAAAAGGAAAATGCGATAGTGCAGTGGAAACGCAGTAAGCAATATTCCATTGTCTCTCCATTCAAAAACCACACAGTTTGCCAGCTAGTTTTCTGGGACATCTCTGCTAAAGTGACGGCCTCCAAGTAGCACAGCACACTGAGAGTCCGTCTTAAATAGAACCCTGATCCTTTCAGAGGGGACGGCTGAGCGGGCCTGTCTGCCCGTCCGCTCCAGGGTTCAGCCATGATGAATGGACGGACTTGAGGACTGTGTGAGTCTTCCAGAGACTGCAGGATGACCTTGGAGCTGACGTGAAGAAGATTCACAGCCCAGGTTTGATGGATGATCTGTGGACCTGATCTCTCACCTCCAGGCTCAGCAGGTGTAACATGTAGCTACAGCTGCACTGATTCATTAGACTGATGTGAGACATGGAGAGGGATGGGACAATGTATCTAAATTCAACATCACAATACAAAAATGTGACCGTACCTATCGTGGGGGCAGACAAATGAATTACATTATTAGATGTTATTCTGCTGCAGTAATCACAAATGAGGCGGGTTGACCATCACAATTTCACAAGCTCTCCATCCAAATGATATTACTGTTACTTTGTAATGACATGTAGCTGTGACCAGTCATGGTCCAGCTCTGTTGGTTGGTAAACCCAAAAAAATGTTGGTCCACAAAATCAATGTCAAATTTCACAATGGAGTGGATGACATCACAATGGAGTGGATGACATCACAATGGAGTGGATGACATCACACTCTGACTGACATCGTGTATCTGGTCGCAGCTACTGCGAATTTGCGCTTGTTTAGTCGTTTACATCCTAGCAGTCAGCAATCGCTAGATTTGTGAGGTTTGTGGCTCAGAAATACACATAATTCTGCACGGCCACACTTTGTTGTCATTCAACTTGTACATTTTATTACATCGTATCGTGCTTGTATTGAATGAACTGAAAATGATGTCACGCAATAGTTCAACTGTGATGTCACTCAGGCAGCTGACTACTGTATGTGTGTTACTGCAGAGATGTGTGTGGAGATCTGCCGAGAAGTGTGTGTGGGAGATCTGCTGAGATGTGTGTGTGGGAGATCTGCAGAGATGTGTGTGTGGGAGATCTGCTGAGATGTGTGTGGGGGAGATCTGCTACCTTCTCCTCACTCCAGCCCCCTTGCCTCTGATGTTCTATCTAGTACATTTTCAGATGTAATATCTTTCGAGGCTTCTTCTTCTTCTCTGGAGGGACGTGCTCCTCCACAGGGGAGCTGCCGGGGTGTATTTGTAGAAGCGATCTGTCTGCTTGAAGAATGCGTCTCCTGAGTGTCTTAACTCTCATTTATTCCCTCACCGCCCACAATGAAAGAAGACACAGTGTCTGGCCATTATCCTCAGGGTTTACTTTGCTCCATGTCTTTTTAGATGAGTCTTATAGGAGGTGTGTGTGTGTGTGTGTGTGTGTGTGTGTGTGTGTGTGTGTGTGTGTGTGTGTGTGTGTGTGTGTGTGTGTGTGTGTGTGTGTGTGTGTGTGTGTGTGTGTGTGAAGCCACCTTCGCCGAGACACACTTTCGGTGTTTTCCAGTAGGCGTCGCTGCAGTACAGAAAGCATCATTAGCCAAGTGCAAGAAGACACCAACACCAAAACTGTAACTCCCACATTGTCTCTGTGACTGACTTCACTGCTGTCGCCTCTCTCTCTCTCTCTCTGTCTGTCTGAGCGGTGCTGACTTATTCAGGATTAGCTCCGCGGGCCCTGGTTCTTCTCCATGCATGACTGGCATTAATGTGGCCAGGTAGCTAAACAGGACGGGCGATGCACGGAGACATGGCTGGCTCTTACTTCAATCAGGCCCGGATGATCCGGGATTACTGGAGGAGAACCGCATCCATCCATCCATCCATTCATTCCCCCGGCTGGGTCCAAGACGCCCACCTACATGCTGGCAGAGCCCACATACATTACACATATACACCTCACACTGCTTTTTCAACTGTCTACTTGCCAATGCCTAAATATATATATCTCTTGAGTGTTATATAGCATCTGAAAAAGTAGTATACTATAACATTATAATAATACAGTAGTAGCATATATTCTTTTTTATTAGTATATAATATATAATCCAGGGGTTCCCAAATTTAAGAATGCCGCGGCACACTTTGAAATCTGAAAATCTTCCGGGGCCCACCCAACCCTTTAATCACAACTCTGATCAACACACGTGAGACTAAGATGATGTATTTCCCTATATGTTTTTTATATGATATATTTTATATATATATATATATATATATATTTCATTAACAGACCATGTAAATTTGGGCATAAGGGAAATTACTAATCCAACCACATACATGTATAACAACATTTTGGCAAAATACCCAAAAGCAGATTGTCATTGACATTTTCTCCACCCTTACTCATCAGAAGTATTTGCATGCATAACACATTTGTTGAGACAAAAAGTGATGAGCAACAACAGAAGAAATCAATCCACAAGCTATTAATGCTAGGCTGTGAAAAATGCTACCTTATCTGTAAAGGGGAGATTTATGGGTACCCATTGAACCAATTTTCATTCAGATAAATTGAGCTGAGAGGGACCCCTTTGAAATAGTTTTCCCTCGCCCAAATTTAACCTAGGTTTGGATCGTTTTTAGCCCCCTTCCCTTTAAGATAGCATATTGTACTTGGTACTAATGGATGCCTTACTTAGGTCTTCTAGTTTCTTCTGATAACAGGATCTCCACTGTAGCTTTAAGAATGACCCTGCTACAGCCATTTGATTACCCGTGAGTGTTGGCAAACCACTCGTGGACCCATCTGCAGTACCTCCACGGCCCGGAGGGGTTTGCATGTTCATTGAGGATTGCATTTGTTTACTAATGACATCATCAGTCACCACTTTCCACCCCTCGACAATGATCAGCAGAACGGTGAAGCTTCTATAACTGACTTTGGGTGTCCGTCCGTCCTTCCACCTAATGATTGTGGGGCATGACATCATCAGTGGGCATGACATCATCAGTCGGGGGAGTTTGCATGCTCAGTAATGGATTGTGTTTGTTTACTATTATGACGCACGGAAGGACGGAGACACATCACTTATAGAATCGGCTGCTCATCACTGGTGACATCCTCACTGATGACATCACTGGTGACATCACTCACTGATGACATCACAATTGCTCGATGACATCATCGAGTGCTCAAGTGACATCACTGGTGACATCACCAATTTACATATACAGTAAGTGACATCACTGATGATGTCAGACATTGTGATGTCATCAGTGATGTCATAAATCCTTCCCTGCAGCGGCTATAAGTAGGACGGACTGGTCCAACTCGGGCAATTTGAGATCATTGACCTCACCAATTCTATGCATAGTGATATCCTATCACTTATGACAGCCCACTGTCTTCCCAAGGCCTCGACATGGTGCTTTGGACGAAAGATAGATCCGGGATGATAGATCTTGAGGAGGGAGGCCCGCTGACACCGGCCTTCCTCAACTCCAACGTCCTCGTCCACGCGCTGATCCTCAACGAGGGCCCCGAGGGGGTGAGACCGCAGGCCGGGGGCAAGTATGAGCTCACCGAGGTCGGCTCCTTCGTGGACAGGGCCAGTGAGACTGGGGAGGACGAGGAGCTTTCAGAGATCGTGGCGGTGATCCTCTGCCAGGCCAATGCAAAGGTGCAGCGGGAGGACGCCCTGCTGGAGAATGGCAGCCAGAGCAATGAGAGCAATGACACGAGCACTGAGCACAGCCCCAAGCCGCCCACATCCCTCAAGGAGACCTCCTTCAGCATCGGCCTGCAGGTGCTCCTCCCCTTCCTGCTAGCCGGGTTCCTGACAGTGCTGGTAGGAATGGTGCTAGACATTGTCCAGCACTGGAAGGTGTTTACCGAGGTGTCAGAGGTGTTCACCCTGGTTTTAGCGCTCCTGGGGCTCAAAGGCAACCTGGAGATGACACTGGCCTCTAGACTTTGCACAGCAGCTAACATTGGTCAGATGGACACAAGCAAGGACATGTGGAAGTTGATTATGGGGAACCTGGCCCTCATCCAGGTCCAAGCCACAGTGGTGGGCTTTCTGGCCTCCATCACTGCTGTGATCTTCGGCTTGATACCAGATGGCCACTTCAGGCTGGACCATGCCGTGCTGCTGTGTGCCACCAGTGTGGCTACTGCATTCATAGCCTCTCTGCTGCTAGGGGTCATCACGATCAGTGTGATCATTGCGTCCAGGAAGCTTGGCATCAACCCGGATAACGTGGCCACGCCCATCGCTGCCAGCCTGGGAGACCTGATCACCCTGTCTCTGCTGGCAGTTATCTCTACAGGACTGTACAACGAACTAGAGTACAATAACTATGCCAACCCCCTGGTGTGTGCCATGTTTGTGGTCATGTGCCCCCTATGGGTGGTGATAGCTAGGAAGATCCCATCAACCAGGGAGGTCCTCTATTCAGGCTGGGTGCCGGTCATCATCGCCATGGCCATCCACAGTATCGGTGGTCTGATCCTCAACAAGACTGTCACCAACCCAAACTTTGCAGGCATTGCTGTCTTCACTCCCCTCATCAACGGCATGGGAGGTAGCCTGGCTGCGGTTCAGGCAAGTAGAATCTCCACCTATCTGCACATGAACTGCCTTCCCACCCTCAGGAAGTGCCCCACGCCCTGCGACTCCTTCTTCGGTTCCACTGTGAATTCTCGTTCGGCCCGAGTGCTTCTCCTGCTTGTCGCCCCGGGTCACCTCATCTTCATCTACACCATCAGTTCCATGAAGGCGGGACACACCACTCTGACACCCATCTTCATCAGCTTCTACCTGGCCGCTGCACTCCTGCAGGTGCTCATCCTGCTCTACCTAGCAGACTGGATGGTCCACTGGATGTGGGGCCGAGGCATGGACCCCGACAACTTCTCCATCCCCTACCTGACGGCCCTGGGCGACCTGCTGGGGACCGGCTTCCTGGCACTCGTCTTCCTGCTCTGCTGGGTTATCGGGGACAAAGACACCAGTAGTAGTCCAGTAAAAATAGCGTTCAACGTCTCACTAATTGCAACAACACAAGCAAACTCAATGGATTTTGTCTCAGTACAGTCTACATGACAGAAAAAAGTCAAAAAGAATCCTATCAGGGCAAAGTTTTGAAAATCACCTAAATATCATCCTACCAAAAATGCCTTTTTTACAATGGAAGTCTATGGGAGGACTGGTCAAACCATGCCCACTGAACTCTAAAAACTCTCAAACTCTAAGCTACAAACTCCATTGAAACTTTAAACAGGTCATCGCCACCTTTTAGTCCTTTATTATTGCTCTCATTCAGCTTCTTTTTTTATACTTTATGTACTTTTTGAGAAATTGCAGTTTGTTTCATAATTTTTTCAACCAATCAATGGGAGCCAGGCTACTAGTTGGGTCATTTCTAGTCTCTCCCCAGACTCAAATATTACGTTGAATCGAACAGCCACTGCTGGTTTTTGAAGGCGCGTCTAGGGGGGTTGAAATTGAATGAGTGACAGCTCGTAGCACCGATGAGAGTGGTTTGAAAAATGGGCTGCACCTCCGGTGTCGTCTGATCGCAAAGTTGTTACTGATTAGGGAAGACTGAATCCACCACTGGCCAATTACGCCAATTGAACGGTTCCCTCCCATTACCAGCCGGCTGGGGGGAAATGCCCAGACCCAGAGAGAGCTCTGCAGCATGCAGTAATGTAGTGTATCAGACCCAGAGAGAGATCTGCAGCATGCAGTAACGTAGTGTATGAGCGTAAGAACTCTCATGCGTCTGGCGTTGAGACTATAGCTGATTTCAAACAAATTTCGAGCAATTCCATGAGCGGAGGTTAGTTTCTGACTTTATTTGTAATCTAGGAGGTTAAAAAACAAATTTAGCCCCCATGCCTCTCGCGAAAATGTGTGCCACAGTTTTGAGATCCCTAAATCCAAAATGGCTACCATCGGCTATGTTGGAAATAACCTCTTCAAGGGTTTGACCTACAATGCTAAAGGTAGACAGGGACACGCACATCCAAAGGTTGGCCACACTGGGCCTGGGTGCTGGATCAAAAAGGATACAGTGAAAAAATAATGGTCCGCACACCAAAGGAGCTCCCGTTAGGTTTCTTTATTTAATAATTATGCACACAGCGTGACGTTTCGGGCCACACTGGCCCTTCCTCAAAGCGTCTTGAGGAAGGGCCAGTGTGGCCCGAAACGTCACGCTGTGTGCATAATTATTAAATAAAGAAACCTAACGGGAGCTCCTTTGGTGTGCGGACCATTATTTTTTGACCTACAATGCTGCAATGGTTTCTGTGACGTTCTGGGTTGAGAAATTTGGAATTAATGTCATTTTGATGATTTGACCTATTTCTCACATTCAAATCCAACCTATCAAATCTTCAGCTCCAAAATATTAAATTTTCTAAATCGTCTTCATATTGGGCTCTAATGAAAGCTCTGCTCAGGCTGAGTTGAGTTATAAACAGCAGAACATCATTTAAGTACACAGAGGTCATCCCAGAGGTCCAAAAGGTCAATGTTTGTGGTTCATGACAAACCTTTATGCATTCCATGTATGCAGCAACATCTCTGTCCTTGTGTAATAGCCTACTTCTTTCTTAACGTTTTCTTTAAAATGTGTAAAATATTTATAACAAATAGCTTAAACTCGGGCCCGGTTTTACAGGGGTGCAAAAGCACGCATTGCACCCTTATTTTAATTGTCTGCATGCTCAGTTGAAAAGAGTGGTAAAAATATATACCGTAAATTTCGGACAATAAGCCGCGGCTTTTCCCCCGTTTTTTGGCCCTGCGGCTTATATAACGATGCGGCTTATCTATGGATTTTATCAGCTAACGGCCGCTCGGGGACCTCCAAAATCTATGGATGTTGGTATGAGGCAGAACGAGAGCAAGACAGACATTACGAGAGCGAGACCCTGATTGGATGATGTTGCAAAAAATGTGCCTCGCGACCTGATTGGAGCACTGTGCCACTACGCTCTCTCAGCCACTACGGTAAAACACCCTCCCTCGCTCCGGGGGGAAAATGGCAGCGATTGAGCCTGAAAGACAGTCTGAATGAAATTGAATGTAACATTCCCAATTCTATGTATTACATTCTAAAAAACTAACGGCAACATTTTGGAAGGCTAAGCCACACAACTAGCTCGTTGTAATCTAACATCATGCTTCAAAAGATGGAGAACTGGCTGTGTTACGACGATGGCGGCGACGAAAGGGACTGTCCGTCAGGGCGCGGACGACTGTGTCAGCAACTCCCTCCCGACTACCAGGAGAAAATTACAAACTTCGGCGAATTCACACAAAGAAAGATCAAGGAATATTCCATCGGACCGGAGCAGATCATAAATATGGATGAAGTGCCTTTGACGTTCGACCTGCCTCTCACTAGGACTGTTAACAAGAAAGGTGAATCGTCCATCACGTTGAGAACCACAGGTCACGAGAGAACGAATTTCACTTGTGTTCTTGGCTCCACAGCATCTGGAGTAAAGCTCCCGCCGATGGTGATTTTTAAGCATCTCACAATGTGTGATTTTGTCTGGGGATTAGTGACCTGACTTTTGTTTTGTTTTGTTGAAATGTTAATAAATGGGAGCTTCCCCAAACAGCCATCTCTTTCCCGACAATCCCCTCTGTGCACGAACCCTTACATATGGTAATTAAACATCAAAACACCCGCGGCTTATAGTCCGGTGCGGCTTATATATGTAACAAACAGGCAATTTTGCTGCTGCGGCTTATACTCAGGTGCGCCTTATAGTGCGGAAATTACGGTATATATATATTGCAGCTGCACACTTACAGTTTAAACTTGAATTATAATTGTTGTTTTTCTTTGTTCTTTCATGTGAATTCATGGCTTTTTGGCACCTACATTTTAAGGTTGAGATAATTGTATTATCATTATATGGTCCAAATATTTCAGTAAAGCACTTGAAACACTTGAAATATTCTTGCTTGGCTGGTATCATTCTACTTGAAATTATTGTAAAATGCATTATTTTTAGTAAAATAACAGGTCGTCGGCCCGTGCATGTGCACCCCTTCCTATCTAGGATGCATCCCTAGTCATCTTGTTCTGGAACCGGCCCTGCTTAAACTGCAGATTAAGATTCATCACATTAACAGATAGCAATTCACATTTAAAATAGTTTAATAATAAAATTTTACTGTGCCCCTGAAGTCATTTTTCTCCGTGACACAGACATGGGGGACTTCTGGGTCTCTATCATCAACATGTTGCCTGGACTGATGGCATAAAAAACCCTCATGGTTAGAATGGTCACTCCTCCACCTCCATTGCAACAGGAAGTGAGCTGGGGTTCAATTTAGAAGAATGTTTTTGTTGTCAAGTTAAAACCATGATATTTATTATGTTACTCCTTGTTGTGATAGATGTCATCCACATCACCATGACATCATCGGGACAACATCGGCACATGTTTATTGTTTATTGTTTATTGAATGGATCCCCATTAGCTGACGCCATGGCGACAGCTAATCATGGGGACAGCTAATCTTCCTGTTGATGACATCACAGATGAGAGAGTTGATTATTCACTGACTGTCATCACAAGAAATTAGAAATGGATGGGTTGTGTATATGACATCATCATCATCGTTGCCTGCAGAGCAGGTAACCACAATTTTTCTCCATCCCACGCGGGCAAGCTCAGTCACTTGAGATTGTGAAAGGAGCCGAATTTGTTGTCCCCAAGCAGCTGTTGTACATAAAATGTTGGTAATGTCACATAATGCAACACTGTTTGGATGTCACCTGCAATTACCACTCATCGCCATAGGTGTCACCCAATAGAACAAAGCTATGCAAGTGACCCTAATCATCTTTGGTAGTATTCAATTGTGTGTCGTGTAAAAAAAAAAAAAATGTCAGGCGACCCTATTTGAATTCCAGGCGACCCCACTTAGGGTCGGGACGCTAAGGTTGGAAACCACTGCATTACCTCCTCCTGGATTCATCCATCCACTGTTTCACTACATTCTGTCCCTCCTCCGCACTCCCTCTGCTCCTCCCGACATCTCGAGTGACATCACTGACATGATCACTGATGACATCACTTATGCATAGAATTGATGGTGTCGAGGTCATCAGTGATGTCAGTCAAGCAATTGTGGTCATCATTGAGTGATGTCATCAGTGATGATGTCAAAAGTGATGTGCTCAACCAATTACCATCTCATACTTACTGTATATAATAGGGCGGAATTGTAAAGATGGCGTCCATCATGCAGGGGCTGCTGAGAAAGTGGACTAACGTCATGAAAGGTTGGCAGTACCGTTGGTTTGTTTTGGACTACAATGCTGGATTGCTCCAATACTACGCGTCAAAGAACAAGATGATGCGAGGATCCAGAAGAGGCTGTGTGCAACTCGGGGGAGCTGTGATCCGCATCGATGACGAGGATGACAGCACATTTACCATCACTGGGGACCAGAAGACTTTCCATTTTCAAGCCCGAGATGCAGACGAGCGGGATACGTGGATCCACGCCTTAGAGGGAACTATCCTACGTCACACCCTCCAACTCAGGGAGGCAGAGGCAGGATTTGTCACGAGTGTCCAAGACTTTGACAAGAAGCTAGCTGAAGCTTATACCTACCTACAGATTCTGATCGACCAGCTAAACCTTTTCGATGAGAAGATCAAGGACTGCAAAGAGGATGAATCACGCAGGAAATTTGAAAATTTGAAACAGCCTACTTGTAGTATGGTAGAGTCCATCAAACACTGTATTGAATTGCTGCAAATTGCCAAGGACGAAAGTAACGAACAGCAACAAGCAAACATACTTATGAGTACCATCAACCCGCAGGATGGGATCTATCAGCCTCCTCTGGGCACTCCTATAGTCGACACAACCATGCCAACACAGACCACGCTGCTGAGAAAGTGGACTAACGTCATGAAAGGTTGGCAGTACCGTTGGTTTGTTTTGGACTACAATGCTGGTTTGCTCCCCTACTACACGTCAAAGAACAAGATGATGCGAGGATCCAGAAGAGGCTGTGTGCAACTCAGGGGAGCTGTGATCGGCATCGATGACGAGGACGACAGCACATTCACCATCACTGTGGAACAGAAGACCTTCCATTTTCAAGCGCGAGATGCAGACGAGCGTGAGAAGTGGATCCACGCCTTAGAAGGAACTATCCTGCGTCACACCCTCCAACTCGGGGAGGCAGAGGCAGGATTTGTCCCGAGTATTCAAGACTTTGACAAGAAGCTAGGTGAAGCGTATGCCTACCTACAGATTCTGATCGACCAGCTAAAGCTCTTTGATGAGAAGATCAAGGACTGTAAAGAGGATGAATCACGCAGGAAAATTGAAAATTTGGAACAGCCTACTTGTAGTATGGTAGAGTCCATCAAACACTGTATTGAATTGCTGCAAATTGCCAAGGACGAAAGCGACGAACAACAACAAGCAAACGCACTTATGAGTACCATCAACCCAGTGGATGGGATCTATCAGCCTCCTCTGGACAATCCTATAGTCGACACAACCATGCCAACAAAGACCACACTTCCCACAAATGGTTCTCAGCTGTGTAAATCAGACCAACAATCCTCCACACTACCCGTGGGTCCCGTCATCATGGTGATGGGCAATCTGAAGACCCCAACGGCCAACAACAGCACAGGGAGCAGCCCGTCAGGCACCAGTAGCGGCATCACCTCCCCGCTCCATATCCCTATCACCTCCCACTCGGTGCCGGACTTATCGTGTGCCTCCAGCGAGGACGAGTTCTACGACGCTGACGAGTACTATCAGAGCAGCACTCCCCCCAAACACCAGAGCAGCACTCCCCCCAAACACTGCATAGATTCCTCAGGGCCTACAGCAGAGTTCTACCAGAGCAGCACTCCCCCCAAACACGGCATAGATTCCTCAGGGCCTACAGCAGAGTTCTACCAGAGCAGCACTCCCCCCAAACACGGCATAGATTCCTCAGGGCCTACAGCAGAGTTCTACCAGAGCAGCACTCCCCCCAAACACAGCATAGATTCCCCAGGGCCACCAGCAGATTTGCCCCTTGGCGATGAAGACATGGTACGACCTAACACCAATGAGTCCCTCAACTGCTGCATGTCACACGGGCCCTCTGATACAGACCAGTTTGATAGCCATGACGAATGTGATGATGATGATGATGATGATGATGGGGGGTCAGTGGGGGAGCACAAGAGCATTATCATGCATGTGCTGTCCCAGGTCCGGCTGGGCATGGACCTCACTAAGGTGGACCTCCCTGCCTTCATTCTAGAAAGGAGGTCTTTGTTAGAAATGTATGCAGACTTCTTTGCACATCCTGACTTATTTGTCAGCATCGCTGAGCAGCCAGAGCCACGGGAGCGCATGGTTCAGATGGTGAAGTGGTACCTGTCGGCCTTCCATGTCGGGAGGAAAGGCTCCGTGGACAAGAAACCCTACAACCCCATCCTTGGAGAAGTCTTCTACTGCCACTGGGACCTGCCCACTGAGGCGGAGGAGCCTTCCCCACACACAGCGAGGCGGCAGGACGCTGTGGCTGAAATCCCCTTCCAGAAGAAAGTATCAGCATCCCACAATGTGTGTTTTGTAGCAGAGCAGGTCTCTCACCACCCACCCGTTTCTGCATTCTATGCAGAGTGTTTAAGTAAGAAGATCCAATTCAACGCTCACATCTGGACTAACTCCTTCGTAGGGATGCCTATGTCTATAGGCGTTCACAATATCGGCCAAGGCTGTGTGACATGTTTGGAGCATGACGAACATTACATCCTCACCTTCCCTGATGGATATGGCAGATCGATCTTGACGGTGCCGTGGGTGGAGCTGGGCGGGAAGTGCCGCATTTCCTGCTTCAAGTCGGGCTACAGTGCCAACATCGTGTTCCACACCAAGCCTTTCTACGGAGGCAAGAAGCACAGGATCACTGCTGAGATTTTTCCACCCAATATAAAGAAGTCTTTCTGCTCCATTGAAGGGGAATGGAATGGAGTGATGTATGCCAAGTGGGCAACTGGAGAGAACACACTGTTCATAGACACGAAGACGATGGGCATCATTAAGAAGAAGGTTAGGAAGCTGGAAGACCAGCTGGAGTGGGAGTCGCGCAGACTCTGGCGAGACGTGACGCTGAACCTGAAGCTGAAAGACATCGAGTCGGCGACAGAAGCCAAACACCATCTGGAGGAGAAACAGAGAGCCGACGCCCGAGAGAGGAAGTGGAATGAGCAGCAGTGGGAGACCCGGCTGTTCCATGAGGACGACGGGTGCTGGATCTACAATGAGCCTCTTTCAAAGAGAAGAGAACCACAGAGGCACTGAGAAGACGACGCACTCTGATACACACACATGCTATGTACCCCCTGAGCTGTGTCCTGAAATAAAGTCTGAATTGAATTGAATTGATTTTAATTGAATTGACACACACAAATAAACAAGACAAGGAGTCTAATAACTTTATTGGACTAGCTTGGGCTTGGTCGACGCTCTATGTCAGGCATCTGCAACCTCGGGCATGCGTGCCACCTCTGGCACGCCGAGGCTTGATCAGTTGCACGGCATGGGCACAGTGGCAATAAGTGCGCAATTTCTTTGTGCCAAATTACTGATTTCACAGCCAGTTGCTGTTGTGCCGCCTGTTATTTAGAATAATTACAGTAGTGACGGGTCCCCGCAACTCTGACTCTGATTGGTCAGTGTCTTTGTGTGCATACATTACACACATTCCAATTCAAAGAAGCAGAAAGCAGATGAAAATGTGGACACGAAAGACAGACAATGACAGATCATCCAGCTAAAACAAAACTGTCTTTCCAGCCCATGTGGACAGAGGAGTGGGGTTTTGTGATTCAGAAGGACCGTGCTGTGTGTGCATTATGTCTTCAAAACATTTGCCAACGTCAAGTGTTTCAATGCCATTTTGAAACCAAACACGAGGAAACTTTGAAGGGAGACTAGGCTGAATCCATCAAACGTGCCATGTTCAGGTATGACAAGCAAGCCTTTGCCACTGCTAAAAATCATGCTACAGAAGCATCAATGTGGAAAACCATTCACCATTCCAATATTGATTCAGTGCCTGCAAATAAGTGCAAATATATTAAGGAGGCAGATAGAGTCACACATGAAGAGCATGCTCAGCCCCTCCCACAGTCACATGGTATTCCCATGATGTCACAAGCATTTTCCTACCAATATGGTGCTATAATACACACAGCTCATTGGCTGTTTGTGTCATTTGATTCACCTGTTAATTGATTACAATCACCTGTTATTTTCCTACCAAGATGACCGCGTCATGATGTAACAGAATACTATCAATATGGAGCTGAGCAAAGGAACGCAGGACCACGGATCACATTGACAATGATTCGTAGGCATCCGCAGCACTGACTGAGATAATCACACACACACAAACACACTCCTGCGCTCCTGCTCTCCTGTTCTCGGTGTGTGTGTGTGTGTGTGTGTGTCTGTGTGTGTGTGTGTGTGTGACACAGAGAATCACACACACACACCTGCTCTACTGTTCTCGGTGTGTGTGTGTGTGTGTGTCTGTCTGTCTGTGTGTGTGTGTGTGTGTGTGTGTGTGTGTGTGTGTGACTGAGATAATCACACACACACACTCCTCTCGGTATACGTGTGTGTGTGAGAGAGGAACATTTGACATTCGCTGCCATCGGAACACTGTAAATAAGGGGATGTCATTTAAGTGTATTGCTGATTAACAAGAATGATGGAAGTTGGGTAAGGTTAATAAATCCAAGTCAGATATGAATGTTTACATACAATGGTAGCCTTCTTGTATGGTGCATGTATTTCTGTTGCATTTGTATTTTTATTCAATTTTATTTTTAGTTATTTTTTTTACATTTTACTTACTTACTTTACTTTACTTTATTTGTTTATTTGGACGGGACAGTGCATATTCATGAACATTACACAAGGCAACGTAAATAAGCCGGAGTTAGCAAGAATGCTAAATTACATCCGTAGTCCCCACAGAGAGACAGAAAAACGACAGAGGCAGCACCAGGACAGAACTAAACAGAACAATACAAAAAACAACATCATTGTCATCAACAACAGTCTGTCATTGAAAGTTGGAACACTGTAAAGAAGCTAATGCACACACTCAGTTTCTTGTGCACAGGTGCAACAGGTTCCACCTTATGAAATGCTACTGCATTTCCAAAGTTACATAGAAGCGACCGTTATTGTCCACCAAAAGCAGGAAGCACAGAAAAGGAACAATGTCCCATCAGAAAAGCTCCATAAAACAGCTCCAGGCTTGCTGCTCAAAATGCTGGTACCGAGCAGCTTTGACTGAGGCACGGACTCCATGACACCGGGGCAGCCTGTCAACCAAACCTGAAGGATTTTTTTTTTCACAAGGCGCTGACAAACGTACAAAAGTCACTTGTCCTCAGGTAGTTTAGTAATCCAGTTCGTAAACTCTCACACCGTGTAAATTTCAGACGGTAGATTTGCTCCTGACCTCCAGACATGGACAACCAGCCGCCCAAATGGGCAAGATGATAGCGTGACCCAGCTCTCTCCTGAGAGCGGGGTGACTCTCCCTTGCCCCGTTGATAGAGTGAAAGCCGTAACCATGGGCGTGTTTGGCCAGAAAGGCAAACCAAATCATGAGTTGCATAGTTCAGTGTAACACCGGCCAGTATCCACCATCAGAGACATTTGATTCGGTTTAGGACCTGTGAACATGACTTCATCATTTACAAGAATGCTTTTTTCTCAGCTTTTTGGGGACAAACAGACGTTTTTGGTTAACACTACCTACATTCAAGTGTCGATAACTAAAGAATGGATGAAGGTAGAATCAAACTTTTTTCTATGAAAGTAGAGGCTCTCTTCTTTCTTTTGGGATATTTGGTGTTTACTTAGTCATACAAGAACATATTCTGTGGGTCTTGGAAGATTAGTGAAAATTATCAAAAACCCTGGCTGGTGGCTGGCGACTTTTCCTTTGAAACTGGCAGGGATTGAGTTAAGATCATTTACATTTCGGTCCTTAGACCTTCACCAGGTAAAATCTGTAATCTGAAAGAAGTTTGGTAGGGTTAATGAGTTCATCACTTGTGGATGTTTATATAAGATGCGCAGCCTTCTTGTGGATGGAATAAGATTACAGATCCGATGTCGCCGATGATGGCGAGTGCCTCCTTCAGAAATTTGGGTCGCGACTTCATGACAAGGAAAATAGTGGGTCCTGAGGCTACACCAGTTGAGAACCACTGCGTTAAAGCACTTTATTTAAGAAGATATGAAGATATCTTTTGCACTTACACCATACATTTGTATGTATTTTGTATTCGTTCATGCCCTGTCAAAGCTATTTGATGTAGCAAAGCCCGGTGAGTTTTTGTTTAACAAAAAAAAAGTTGTTTTTCAATAAACGGATGGAAACAATATCAGTGCATTTTTTAATCCGATTAATCGATTAATCGACAACTAACCCTA
The DNA here is from genome assembly GCF_964638095.1 of Poromitra crassiceps. Lineage (NCBI taxonomy): Eukaryota > Metazoa > Chordata > Actinopteri > Beryciformes > Melamphaidae > Poromitra > Poromitra crassiceps. The sequence goes on along the minus strand of NC_139643.1, from coordinate 21,395,292 downwards.
CCGATTAATCGATTATCAATATAATCGTTAGTTGCAGCCCTAGGGTCAACGTCTTTGGCCAGTTTGAGAGCATCAGAGTTGGCCAGGTCAGTGTTGGCCGGGGTGACAGCCAGGATCAGACAGTTGTCATTGGAGATGAAATGCATGATCATCTCCCGTATCTGCTGCTCTGCTGGCTGGTCGCCCAGCGGCACCTTGGTGATGCCAGGCAGGTCCACAAGAGTCAGGTTCAGCACGTGTGGTGAGTAGACCTTTAGGTTAATGGGGACTGAAGAGATGCCCTTATTGGATCCTGTGAGTCTCTGTGTCTCTGCCTCTATCTCCTGGCAGACGTCATCAAAGTCTGTGAATTTCTTCCCCTTACAATGGAGAAACTCGCCATATTCTATGCTAGCACTAACAAGCTGGAGGATTAAAGGTCTGCGAGTGACAATTCCTGAACCCCGTGGGAGGAAGTCCCTCCCTGCCCACAAGGTTTTCCAGGACGGAGCTCTTTCCTGCACTCTGTCCGCCCACGACTGCGATCTGTGGCAGGTTGAGGCTGCAGCTGTGATCCACGGAGCTGACGGCGTCTTGAAGACGATTGACCAGCGGGATCAACTCCTCCATCTCACTGTTGCCCATCGCAATGGAGCTGCCATCCCCAGAGGCAGCTTGGCTACTGTTACCATGTTTTTGAAGTTCTACGCCAGTTCTACGCCAGACACAAGGCTATCATAGAGAGATTCACACAGTTATAGTTTCCTAAATCTAACAATATGTATCTTCATGAATGCTAATGTGCAAATTTAACAGCGACCCCAACTTCAGCAAGTGTGTAACGTTACGTTACTATGCATCTTGTGGTGGTGTCCAAGTTATAGAAGTCACTAATAGTGATCACCGATGATGTCATAATGATGTCATAATTTGGGGCCGTGTATTCTACATACACACTCGAATAATAGAGGTGCAGGAATGAGTCCGGAAGTATGCTTTTGATATAAAAAGCATTATGACCCGCTGTGATTCGGAAAATAAGACATTTACAAGACATAAATACAGGCATGCCCAGTTTTCCTCGTTATACCTGTATACCTGATATCAGGTTGCAGTTCAAACTGATTATCGTTTCTGCTGATGCTAATCAAACTGAAGTTGTCAGGGTGACTTAAACATATTTAAAGCTGGAAATAAGGTCCAGGGTGTAAAATAAACCGGAATTCTCCTTTAATAAAGGTTTATGATTTTTAGGAAATCCTTCAAAAGGCATAAAAGTTATTCATGTTTGTGGAGAGTATCACGATGAACCCAGATTCGCCTTCCCATAAACTTTTGTTAACCACAGACCTTATTTTATGCCATTCTAAAACCCCATGTACTTTTACACTGACGAACCAAATGGCGGCGATTTCTGGAGCCTCCAAAAACACGTCATCCTTGCGGTACCCTATTGTGATGTCACCAGTCATGTCACTTGACCAAAATGTGTGATGTGATGTGTTCGGTGATGACGTCATCTGTGAGATCGCTCAAGCAATTGTGACTCTCACCTATAGGGAATTCATTAGCTCTAGTGGTGTGACAGCAGACAGGCCTGCATTGTTTGCAGGGAGTTTGGGCTCTGTCAGTCATATTCATGACCAGCTGCTGTTGCTTTGTAGAGTTGCCATTTTGCACGCTGTAAGCACTGTGTCACTTTGTAAATGGCAAAAATCTGCATTGCCTCTTGGCTCCTGTAAACAAGCTCGGGCACCCAGCAGTGTTCCTGCCAGCCCGAGCAGATCACAGACTATACAGATACAAAGAGAAGAACACAGCCAGACCAATCTGTCCTGGCACTCCCAATCCACCGTGGCCGCCCTTCACTCCTAAGCGCTATATCATCTGACTGAAGTTAACGTAGCTGGCGGGGGAAGGGGGGGGGGGGGGGGGAAGAAAAGAAAGAAAAAAGATGAAAAAATTAAATACCAAATTTAGAGATGCTTAATGCTTTAGCAGAAAATAGTCTAGCTCGCTCTCACCGATCACACAATCATCTATTCTAGATCAACATCACCAGAAACGCACCCGGACTGTTAACTCTTATTCATGAGATAGAAAATGTTAGATAAAGATTTTGATTAAAATTGCTTGCCCTTTTCCGGGAACAAAATGGTCTTGTCATTGTGTAGAACAGGGCTGCCTGAGTTATACAGCGTTATTGATGGGAGCTGACCAAAAATGGCGGAGACACACATAAAGATAAAAGCCGGCCCCCTCCCCTCCCCTCCCCTCCCCTCCCACTCTCCTCTCCTTCCTGTTTTTCTGAGTCTAAGTGTGATCAAAGTGGGCAGACCTCTGACTCAGGCTCCCAGCTCTCATTCTGATATGACTTGAGGAAGCCCTAATCTCTTAATGCATGTTGCCTCAACCTTGGCAGGGTCACAGGGGAAAGAGATGGAGCTTTATCAGCTTCTATGGATTCATGGAGAACTCCTCTGCAATGGCACATTTTTAACGCCAAGTTGTGCGCAGGTATAACCTATATATGTGCAGTTACCTTGTAACATCAGTTACAAGGATGTTTCAGTAATGTTATCAGAGCTGGTAATTTCATCACAAATTTGTATCAGGCTACTAATTACTGCGTCAATCATGTTGACTTACTCCATTAAGCTAAAGTGGGAAGAGATGGCAGACTCTTTTACACTATTTGCAGTATAATTTGTGTCAGTACGCTAACCTTCAGCCATATCTCATCTCCTCTCTCACACTCGCTCATTTAGAAAAAAAACATTTATGTCATGCTACTGTACTCCATGCTTCAAATCTCCATCAGTTGACTCCCTTGTTGTTCACCCATTTGACCACTAGGTGGCTTTCTCTCTTCCTCTCATGGCCAAATGATTTACACCAGAGATACAGACCCACCATAACCTGCTGTTAGGCCCTGGGGCTGAGAATCTTTATAGGCCCCTCCCCCTCCCTGGTCTCTGTGTCGGGAGATACAGCAGTGTCTTGTCCCTCTCTGAGCCAGAAAACACCACAATATTTATATTAACAGATCACCAAAACACTTCGGCCTCAACACAAAAGTCAGTCAATTAATCACTGTTATTAACAACCACACATGTACAGCAATGTGTACAGTGAAAGAACTGACTAGATCAAATATCAAGACGGATTAAACTTTGACTCCAACTGTGTATAGATTACCAAATAAAAATCTTTCTGTAGAAACACCCAATATATATATATAATAGAATACTAACAGCATATAAACAACAAATAGAGAGGCAAAGTGAACGTCACTTCGTGCTTCAGCACTGTACCAGAGATTTTCTTCCACCATTTATTTTCCCATAGACATTTCCTAAAATGCTTATAAAAATATTTTTTTGGTCAAGCTGCTCTCAAACAATGAGGGGGGCCGGCAGCTCTAAGCTGCAGAAAAGCAATTTGTCCATGAAGCCCCCCTGAGTCTTCACACACACATCAAAGCAGTGGCGTCAGGGGCCGGGGGGCGGAGCCTGGTTTGGCCTGCAAGCAGGTGAGGAAGAGGAAGATGGATGTTTTCAGAGAATACAGTGAGATCTCAGGAGGAAGCCGCTCGTTTTCACAGGATATTTCTGCCACTTTGACGTTTCGCCCGCGCTTTCAGGCCGAGGCGGATGGAGCCGAGGGACGTATTGGACCCTGGACCGGGCCGTTTGGTCACATCCATCTCCAACCTCTTTACATCCCAGTCCTCCACGGATCTGACCCGGCTTTCGACCTGCCACAGAGAGTCTCTCTCTGTCTCTCCCTCTCTCCTAACCTGGGGACTGTCATGGCGTATGATGAAAGGAATCAAACGTTTCTCTGTATTTCTCAGCTGAATATCTTTGTGGCTGACTGTCGAGCTGCTGAATGAGCAGGCATCCCCCAGGCTACATATTAAAGCAAGACTCCGAGTGATATTGTACTTGCTTTTGAATACCAATGATGAGAATGTATCAGGGGTGAGACATGGAAGATTATTTGAGAACACAAACCACACTTGCTATAATTGAGTTGATTCACATTTGCCTTTCCCAAAATAAATTAAATAGTTCCAGCCTGAGGAAGATATTTCTTCAGAGACATTCAGGAACTGACAGATTGTCTGCGGTTGGTTATCAGCATTGTTACACTTCATTTGTGCCACATCTAAAATTAGAATGGCAATTACTTCTACAGGCCCGGCTAGCATTTTGCAGCGCTGTTATATGAAAGCATCAACTTGTCATCAGTCTGTACTGGTTGGATATGGATTTGTTACAGTTCATGTTAGGTTCTCACTCACTCATCTTTACGCACTGTGTGCAGAGATGGGGGATAATCTGAGGGAGGAGGCAGAGGAAAAAGATGCAGGGCTGGGCCTAAAACTAAAATCTCAGATTTATTTTAATCCTACACCCGATTTACCATTTGAATTGTTTGTTTTTTGTTTCAATCCAAACAAGTTCATTTCGTCTATCTATTATTAACTATTAGAGTTTTCTTATTGAAAGACTGTGTGTATTTTGTCATACCTGACAGTTTCGACTGCTGCTATCCCACACCTGGCTGGGACACAGTCCTCCTCCATAAACTACCGGCCAGCAGGGGGCATGGTCATCCTACCTATCCAGGTGGGATGGCCAACCCTTCATAAACCAGCCATACAGCACGTCACAACAACATCATGTGACGTCTCTGAGGAAGACTGCAGGAAGCAGCAGTCGAAACTGTCAGGTATGACAAAATACACAGTCTTTCAATAAGAAAACTCTAATAATTGTTTTTTGTTTCCTTAAAAAAGAAAGACAAATTGAGTGCATTCAAAATATATTGAAACGGCAGCGCATCTGTAATCTCTTTCCCCTTCTTGTTACCTGGGGTGTGTTCAATCTGCAAAACGGTGTGCACCGTGTGCTAGTTTCCGGTTTGAACGTCATGTTTCCTCGAAACGGTGTGCAACAGACTGTTAGGTACGTCGTCACTCATTTGCTCGGTGTGTCAGAGGTGTTACCCAATCAGCAGCCAGGTGTATATAAGTCCCACTGTTTAAAGATTTAAAAAAAGATCCAACAGATAGGTGCAAGTTAACGCTTGTGATCAAAGCACCGCCATTTCCGTTGAAATAAACAGTTTGCTAATAATAAGGATATGAGCCGTGCGTGGCAGAAAATAAGCTTTTTACAGGACGTGCATGCACAGTTGACACATGCCCTATCGGCATCTGTTCCAGGCCGTTGCGCAGCGCATTCTAGCTCATTAATCAATCTGAGACATTTGTGTTCTGGCTGACTTGGTAAACATAAACCAAGCTGAAAAAAGGACTAGCTTGTAAAAAAAAACGGAATGATCCTTTAAATGCTGAGTGTAAAGCCTATCCTGCTGCTCTCGGCTGAGCGGAGGGGAGAAGGGAGGTTCAGCACTGTGTGTGTGAAGTACTCAGACTCGCTTGCAGACACACAGACAGACAGAGAGAGAGAGAGACAACCCGCCAGCAGCCACACCAATTTCTGGGCAAATGCTTTTGGATTCAACACATTAACATTGGTCAGAAAAGGTTCCCAGATTTGTTGCTAGTCGTTTTTGAGAAATAAAGTCACCACGGGGGGGGGGGGGGGGGGGGTCTGAAAACTATAGCCAAGTTGGCTACTGCCAGTAGCAGGCGTTTGGGGGCTGCCAGTAGCTTGTGCATCTCATCAACAAAACTAATACATGTGTTGTGCTGCTACCTTCAGTTTACAGTGAAAAAGACAATTATGCGCACATCCAAAAAACTTACAGATGCTGGACAAAAGGTAACTATAACAAAAAGATAAAGTCCGCACACTGAGGCTCCATCAATGGTTTTTTATTTACCTTCAGTTGCGGCCAGACTTGAGACAAACTCTTAACTTAACTTAATTACAACAGACAGTGCTTCGCTCGACGTCGAATGTTTGTCAAACCGAACCACTTCCAAATGAACTCCTGACTTGTAGAAGTTATGCGTGCTGCCATCTTGATACTTGACTTTTGTTTTGTTTGTTTTTGTTTCTTTGTTTTTGTCCGAGTGATATGTTATAGTCGGAAAAACAGCGAAAATATCGTTTCCGCTGAGAAACTCCTCTAGTACATACTCTTGTTCTTGTTTAATTGTTGTTATTGAGACTATTAACAGAGAGCCGCAGGGATGACGTATTTTTGTAGTCGGAACGCGGAAGTCCTGGACTTCCTGGTTCTTCACTGTTTTCGTCTATGGGATTTTTGAATGGGTTTTTGGCACGATGCTTCTAATAAGGTCTCTGGGCAATGCAAGCTTAATCAAACGCGAACCAGTGTTCAGCAGGATAATCTTCACACACGAGCACCACTTTCATGAGTTTTGAAGCGTAAATGCGAGCCCTAGAAGTAAAAAGCTCGAGCTAAGCTAATCCAGAACTACACACAGTGTCGCATAGGCTTCCACGTCACGTCACCACTCAACCTGGAGTGTTGTTGATGTGTGCGCTGCTGTGCACTGATTACCCCGGGCTGAACCAGGTGAGAGAAAGAGAATTTCCGTGTTCGTCCTTTGAAGTGATGATGTTATTGACGTATAATATCCCCGTCAACTCAACAGTGTAGTCTCATTTAGCCGTTTGCTAGCTAGCCGCCCTTTTAACGGCACGTAAAAGCTTAAAAACTCATGAAAGCGGTCCTCATGTGTGAAGATTATCCTACTGAACACTGGTTCGCGTTTGATTAAGCTTGCATTGCCCAGAGACCTTGAGCATCACGCCAAAAACCCATTCAAAAATCCCATAGACGAAAACAGTGAAGAACCAGGAGTGTTAGCATCAATGATTTCCGGACTCGTTCCTGCGGCTCTCTACTGCTGTCTTTACTCTACTTGTAGCATGATTAGCTCTGTCGTGCAGCTTGATGGCTGGATGCAGCCCTGCCTCACCTCATCAAGCTGCTTTTATGGTCACCGCGCCGGGGGAGGAGCGAGGGCTGCGCGCCAAAAATGACATCATTGCGCTGGCCCCCCTACCTCCATCCACCCCCTGCCTCCAACCACCCCCCCATCCCCATCCCCAAAGCAGGTGTTAATGAGAAGGTAATGGCTGATGTAAGGGATGGTGGGAGTGTGGGTCTTGCCGAGAAGTCAATTGACCTCAATTCCATGTGACCCTCGTTGTGGGGGAGCGGGCCGAGTGTTTTGCTTCCATAACCTTGCTGCGCTCTGGGCCCCATCTCAATAAATCAAGAGGCAGTTAATGAGATTAGAGGGCAGCACAGATCAATGAGGACAGCCCTGTGTTCTACCATCCTCAGCGCTCAATGCAAACAACCCAACTGATTTAAAGTCATGATTTTCTTCCTTTTATGTAGCGACGCTGGAAGTTTGGCTGTCGGGAGAGGGAGGGCGCTCTCAGAGGGAGGGGAGGCGATACGAGAAAGCTGAGGTGTCCAATCAGACAAGTCGGCACGGGCCGCGCAGTGTTTACTATCCGGACAGACGCATAAAGCGATGTAATCCATTACCCCGCTGATGTGTGTCTGAGCTGCCAGAGAGCGATGTAATCTATTACCTCGCTGATGTGTGTCTGAGCTTCCAGAGAGCGATGTAATCTATTACCTCGCTGATGTGTGTCTGAGCTGCCCAAGAGCGGTGTCAGTGTGAGAGAGGAGGAGGCTCTTCTCTGTTCTCTAAAGTCTTCCCTGCCGGCCGGGGGCGGAGCACGCAGGCACAGCGCCGACCCCCAGCTTAATTTGTCCTATAAAAGTGTCAGGTTGGCAGCAGGTAATGAAGCAGGCAAAGCTGCACAGATCAGTGAGGAGGCTGAAATCCTGGAGGAAGGTGCATGAAGAGAGACAGCACTGAGCCCGAGGTGAAGCTTCCTCTTCAATGTTCCTCTGCTCTTCTGTAGCTTCTCCTCGCCTACTCTCACTGTGATGGCTCAAAGCCCAGCGTGGGCCCCACAGCTCCACCCGTCCAGTCCCACCGATAAGATCACTGTCCACAGTCCCAGCCAACACATTGTCCCCTGTGGGGGGACACAGAGGAGCAGCAGGCTAACAGCCAGAGAGGACTGCCACTTCACAGGGCTTGGAGGAGAGAGGGTAGGGGGGAAGGGGGGTGGTAGTGGTGGTTGAGATCATTTTAAAAAGTAATCAGGGAGCATCAGCACCCCTGCAGGGGAGACAGAGTGCTGCAGGCATGTTGGACAGTGATCAAAGGTGTTGGCTTTACTGCATTTAGGGTTAACCAAGGTCCAATATAGGCTAGGTTTTCTTTTGTTTTTAAAGCAGCACTAAACCCCAAAACACATTTTTTCAGCTTTTAACTATATGGCTTTTGGTGTGGTGTGTGAAGGATTCTGGTCAAAATCTCCACATTTGAGACCAAATTGTTACAATTGTACAAACAGTATCATTTTTGGTAGCAAGAGAGTTCAAACCTGTTTTTTGGGGGGGCCTCAAATGAATGGCCGATTTGGTACAACGTTACGTCACGGTCACCCACACCATGGTATAAATTGATTTGAGTGATAGGAGGTTCCATGCTAACACTTTAAGCATACACTATGTTGAGTGATAGTAGGCTCCATGCTAACACTTTAGCATGCACTGTGTTGAGTGATAGTAGGCTCCATGCTAATACTTTAGCATACACTATGTTGAGTGATAGCAGGCTCTATGCTAACATTTTAGCATACACTATGTTGATATTAGGATCCATGCTAACACTTTAGCATACACTATGTTAAGTGATAGGAGGCCCCATTCTAACACCTTAGCATACACTGTGTTGAGTGATAGTAGGCTCCATGCTAACACTTTAGCATACACTGTGTTGAGTGATATTAGGCTCCATGCTAACATTTTAGCATACACTATTTTGACTCGTTGAGTGATATGAGGCTCACATTTGAGCATACACTATGTTGAGTGATAGGAGGCTCCATGCTAACATTTGAGCATACACTATGTTGAGTGATAGGAGGCTCCATGCTAACATTTTAACATACACTATGTTGAGTGATAGGAGGCTCCATGCTAACATTTTAACATACACTATGTTGACTTGTTGAGTGATAGGAGGCTCACATTTTAGCATACACTATGTTGACTATATAACCTTCATTACATTCATACACAGATGTGAGTCAGAGGCTGCATTCAGCTGTGGTTTCTGCTAGTTAAGCAGAAATGTCATGGCTTCAAGCTGTATTGTAAATTGATTATGTAGCTGTGGGTTGTGAGACCAGTAATATTCTCTGAGCGTTCGTTAATGTTGAAAAATACCTTGTCAAGTTCAGCTCAGCTCTCACAAATCAAGTCATGACTAAGAGGGCTAGAGGAAGAAATTGATCAAACTGCTGCTGCACCCCTTTCTCTCTCCCTCTCTCTCTCCCTCTCTCTTCCTCTCTCTCTCTCTCTCTCTCTCTCCCTCTCTCTCCCTCTTCCTCTCACTCTCTCTCTCTCTCTTCTTCTCCCTCTTCCTCTCTCTCTCCCTCTCTCTCCCTCTCTCTCCCTCTTCCTCTCCCTCTTCCTCTCTCTCTCCCTCTCTCTACCTCTCTCTCCTCTCTCTCTCCCTCTCCTCTCCCTCTCCCTCTCTCTCTCTCTCCTCTCTCTCTCTCCCTCTCTCTCCCTCTCCTCTCCCTCTCTCTCTCTCTCCCTCTCCCTCTCTCTCCCTCTCTCTTCCTCTCTCCCTCTCTCTCTCTCTCTCCCTCTCTCTCTCTCCCTCTCTCCCTCTCTCTCTCCCTCTCTTTCCCTCTCTCTCTCCCTCTCTCTCTCCCTCTCTCTCTCTCTCTCCCTCTCCCTCTCCCTCTCCCTCTCCCTCTCCCTCTCCTCTCTCTCTCCCTCTCTCTCTCTCTCTCCCTCTCCCTCTCCCTCTTTCTCTCTCTCCCTCTCCCTCTCTCTCACACAGTGCAATAGGAATATGCTTCACTGTAGAGGAGATGGCAGGCCATTGCGGTTTATTTATTCCGGTGTTTTACTGCCGATACAGATCAATAGTGTTTGCCTCGTTCTAACTCAACAAATCAATTAACGGAACATTGTAGCAATTTTTGTTCAACACATTCTTGAAATGATTCCGTGCGCGTCGTTAAATTAATTAAAACTTGCAGCGGTGATCGATGGCGTCGTACGTGCAAATTGAAAGTCTATCATTAGTGCACACGCATAAATAATTCCCCTGGTTCTATAATGAAAACCAAAAGCCAGAAATATTAATTACTCTGCAAATCCTGTTTTTATAGCAGCAATTCCTTTCCTGCCTCCACTGTTGATTTGATGTCTTCCCTTTGAGGGCTGAGGGAACGTGAGGGATTTTGTTAGCACACGTTAGCTATCAAACGTGTGCACCTGTATTTTATGAGCCAAACACGATGCATGCTATTAAAATGCATGTGTGCCTGCTCTTTACATCTCTCTCTATCTCCCTCTCCTGGCACGGGGAAGGTGGTAGATTTGATAACTCCTGATCCACATTTTGATGTGTTTCTGCCATGATTTCCTCCAGTCGGCGGCAATGACGCTGCCCTCCATCCTCACACGGCACCCTGCCAGTTTCAATAAACCCCCACCTGGATTTGCGCGTCACCGTGAGTGAGGGTGGAGAATGACATCACCTGTAGATATAACTGAACACCCCACCCCCACGTTGTTTGGCGCCTCGCCTACTTGTGCGCACATTGGAGACAACTTTGCTCAACTGTATCAAATATTAAAGATGCCCACCGTGACAAACAATATCAGTGTGACTTATGGCCCCCACCCCACCCCATCTCCTCCACCTCCAGATCTCACTCCAGTATCTCTTCCCACACTCGTCACTCTCTTCTGTCTCTCCTCTCTCATTCTTCTCTTTTACCCAACTGCTACTGACCGCCACTTCAATGAGACCCGAAAGCCCCCAAAAATCAGGACTTTGCAACAAACAACCACCCCCCCCACCCCCTACCTCTCTGATCTCCTTCCCCGCCACGCCCCCACTCGCAGCCTCAGGTCCGGAGACACTAACTGCTTGAAGATGCCCAGGACCAAGCTCTGGACCTGGGGTTGACAGGGCCTTCTCAGTTGCTGCACCCTCCCTCTGGAACTCTCTCCCCATCCACATCCGTCAAGCAAACCCCCTACGGCCGCCCTACCATCTATCAAACAGGCCCTCAAGACCCACCTCTTCACACTCGCCTTCACCTGCTCACCCCACTCCCCCTCCCACCCCTCCCTCCCTTTATTTTACCACTACAAAAGTATTTATTAAATCATTTTATTCTGTGTGTGAAGCGACTTTGAGTCTCTAGAAAAGCGCTATATAAGTTGAAGCTATTATTATTATTATTATTATTTTACTGCACAAAGACAAATTTCTCGTTTGTAACATGTTTACTCACTATGGCTATTAAAGTGAACTCTTCCTCATCTCCCACTCCAACTCTATGTTCACCCTATCTGCTTTATGTGACGCACGGTCCTCATATGTACGGATTGACAAAAAGAAGGGAGGCTGAGGTGAAAAGATTGGACCGTAGATGTCCGTGTGGTAGCTTCCTGTTGACGCCAGGGCTTCTCCTGCATCGTCTGCTGCAGTCGTACTCCAAACACACTTTTCTATAAGCGAGGGGGCAGATGATGCGGAGGAGCATAATGGCGGTCGAGGCGTGGAGCCGCTGGGTAAATCGATGGCGGTGGGCGCGTCGACGCGTGATGAATTGAGGAGTTAATCGGCCAGACGTCTCTAATGGCCCGACATGAGAATGAAAAATAATAATGAATTAGTGGGAAGAAAAGCTGTAGTCTGTATCCATCTGCCAGGCTCTTGTGTGCTATTGATTGGACCCAGGCACTTAAAGTCTGCTGGATTGTCAACATGGCAATGCATCGCCTGCCTGGGTGCATGGTAGCGCACACACACACAACGACGATTTCAGACGGCAGCCCGTCTTTATTGTCACATGAACACACTACAACACATGCATGCGGCCACTACACACACTCATGCTGACGGGGGCCGGTGAAATATGTCCTCTGCATTTGACCCATCCAGGCTTGTCCTTTCCTCCAGGGGGCAGGCCAGGAGCAGTGGTCGCTTTTTCTTTCCAGCGCCCAGGGACCTTCATTGGACCATCATTGGACCAACTTCAGATGTTGTCGTCACTGGTCGGATGACGATCTTCTGCATGTTTTTAGTGGGGGGGTTATGTACGGAGGAACCCCCTGGGGGGTACGGGGAGAACATGCAAACTCCACAGAGACGGGCCCTTTCGACGAGATAGCCCACCTGGGCAGTAGGCACTGAAGATATGGGGGGTCACAACTCCAGCGCCCACAGCGTCCCAGGTGGGAATCGAACCCAGGACCTTCGAGCTGTGAGGCGACAGCGCTTACCACTGCACCGCCGTTGCATTCTTAGATATTGCCATTTGCTTTTATTTTGTATGTTACATACAATTGGCTAAATTATTAGTTAATTCAGAGTTAGATGATATTGGAGCAGCCAGCCATTTTATTTTACACACACACACACACACACACACACTTCTATAGAGTTAAAACTTCCATGCAGCTGTTGAGTTTGCTGTGCTGCAGTAAAAAAGTGGAAAGTGGAGGGGAACACTTTGAGCTGTGCTGGCTGTCATGACTGCTTGGAGAGTCACAGAGTCACTTTGTTGCTCTCTGGGAGGCGTCCTGATTCACTTTGAAGCTCTGCATGGGCCGGGCTCATTTGGCAGAGTCAGTGAGTGGATATATTTAGGCTCTTTATTCACATTATGTTCAGATCTTACAGTGGGCCAAATTCTTCCGGGTCCTGTTAACACTTCCGGCGGTCACGGCGCAAAATAAGAGAGTTGTTTTTGGAGCGAACAGTGCAGGGGATAAAATAAAGAACGTAGCCTACTACTTTGAGCCGGTACACAGCAAGCAAGCGAGTATCCGCTGTTAGCCAGGTCAGATAACGTTATCGTCGACAATGACGAGCACTTTCTTGTAAAACATACCTGGACTCCAACAAAGAAAGCTTCAGATGGTTTTCTCTCCTCCGAGCGCAGCGCGAGCCACTTATAAGACCCGCAGACGTTAACGTAATTCCCTGGAATGTGAGACTTAACGAGCCAGTTACATGGCGTTGCATTCTTAGACATTGCCGTTTGCTTTTATTTGGTATGTTACATACAATTGGCTAAATTATTAGTTAATTCAGAGTTAGATGATATTGGAGCAGCCAGCCATTTTATTTTATTTTATTTTTAGCCGGAAGTTTTGACACGACCACACAACCGGGCGTGGCTACATAAGGTGAATATGGAATGAGGCTGCCGTATGGACTGGTAAAAGGGACAGCACAGAGGGGAAGTATTTATGCACGTTGATAGTTGAAGAGTTCACCTTAAATGCTGTGCAATCAGATGACCCGATGATGCCCGAATTCAACTGCATCGTCCATGATCTCGAAATCAAATGAATATCAGACGTGTTTTTAGCACGCTAGGTTTATAGCTACTGAAGGCTTATCTCTGCTCTGCCCCAGATGTGCTTTCAACTCGCCCTGATGTGAAACACTTCCGGGGGAAAGGGCATAGTTGACTTGCAGCAGCCAGGGTCTGTTGTGTAGCTTAGCGCCATAGGAGCTTAGCCTAGCCTACTGTAGCTAAACAGGCGGGGATATTGATCTGATTTCGAGATTATGGACGATTCATTTGAATTGCATGTATTTTATTTGAGCCGATCCAGAATAACATCATGGATTAGATCTAAGCAGCGGTGGAATATCTCTACCAATGTGACAGACAGCAAACCACAGGCTGCGAATGTAGCACAGAGGTAAATAGATTGTTATTTTTCTCATTGCCTGTATGATATAATAAGGATATGAGCCGCTGAGTGTCGGAAAATAAGCTATATACAGGACATAAATAAAAGCATTTCACATTTCAATTCCTCGGTTTCAGCTCGCAGGTCAAAACAGATTCACGTTTCTGCGCTTGTTTATCAAACTGAAGTTATCAGGGTGAATTAAAAATCATATTTCAACTAAAGCTGGAAATAAGGTCCAGGTTGTAAAAAACTGGAATTCTCCTTTAAATGGAGCCCAATGAAACATTCATTAGCAATGGCCAATAGCAAAATGGTGAAATGATTTTGCTTATCAAAGATATATTATATCTTTGTGTTAATATTTTCCTGTGTACATCAGCAGATTGTACAGCAGGAGGACTTTTCAATGTAACGAAATGCCACTCGTGGATATTCTTGACCCCGTAGAGAAAGTGAGAAGGACATTGCTGCACATTGAACAATGAGATATGAAATGTGCAGTGCCCCCCCCCCCCCCCCCCCCCCCACGTATCTTCAACATGCAGGCTTTCTCCATACTTTGCTGAAACTGTAATATGGTTTTACACCCAGTTTAACAGCAGCGGTTGAAGATAGCAGGCGCTGGAGGAGATTTGGAGAGAGAAAACCTGAGAGCTTTTTAATTGTCTGGACCTACACATTGCTGTCTATTAGGCAGGAGGAAATAAGTACTGGAGGATATTGCAATTCTGTTCATTCGCTGTGACTGGATTAGAAGTGACAAATTAAAATGCAAATATGATGCATCATAAAAAAATCACACCCAGGTGTTGACGCAAGCGGTGCAGTTTTGCGCCGGTCGAACCCTTCTCCCCCACCCCCTCTCCCTGGCACTGTGCGTGCATCTTGTTTGTTTCACCCGCTTTGAGTTTTCAGCCAGGCTAAATCGTAGCCGCGTTCCGAATCATTCACTCACTCACTCACTCACTCACTATTCCCCAGTGTTGATCATAGTGAACTATGGGGAATGATCAAAATGAGTTTCGGACACTACACAGATTTATTTCCTGAAGATCATTGCGTCACCAGATGCGCCGGGTATTCATGTGACGACTTTAGCATGTTTTTATCCCTTGGATTGAAATGTATTGTATATCCATAATACATCAAATCAAATCAAAAGTCAACTATGGTGCTGTCTCCTACTAGCAAGCTTTGCTGGTCAAGTAGCTCACAAGCTTGTTAGCTCGTGAGCTAACGACTTTCTTCTTCTCCTTCGGTAAAGACAACCACATTGCATTGTGGTATACCGGCGAAAATTTAGGGTACATTCGCTGATCACTAGAAATCGCTGTGCATTGTGGGTATTTTATAGTGGATGGTGAATCAAATTAACAGATGAGAATTCGAACACTATATATAAACACACACATGTCCTTTATAGAAGTGGTTGCACCGCTTAACAAGCAATGCATCTTTTTTGTCACCTATGATATTTGGAATGGCAGCACCAATGACAATGTTTTCCTTGAGCCACTGAATGCCAGTGTGACAGTCGCCAGTCCCCCCTGTCAGAAGGAGAGCCACCATCACCCTCTCAAACTACAGTAATTGAGCTCCATCCGGTGACAGTTTCTCGTGGCCATTTCCTATTGGAGTGGACAGCCAAACATGCTGTCATGCTTTGCTCACGCTGTGGCTGTGGGGGCACGGAGTAAGCAGGAAGCAGATTTGGCTGTCAGGGCTCCATGGACACACAGCAGCATCTGTCTGTCGTGTGCTCTGCCTTCTAAGGCAAACATCAGGCAGACCAGCAGAGGGCGCCGTTACTGCATGGAGAATGAACGGCAGTGGGTCTTCTGTCACACAAAAACACACTTTGGGAAAGAGAGAGAGAGAGAGAGAGCATGAGAGGGGAGAGATACACCCATTGAGATGATGATGAGATGATGAGATCAACATTATTGTCCCCTGGGGGAAATTTGTCTTGGGCAAAAAAAAAAAGCAACAACATACAAACTACCAACGGACAAAGTAACACAGAGACACTGCAGAATTGCACTAATAAGTGCACTCCAAGACATAATAGTTGCAAAGCCCCATTGCACGATTTGTTCAACTCAGACATTTTCAAGATGGCAATATACATGAGAGGGTGCGCATTACCATCATCGACAGGAAGCACCTTGGTCCTCCTGACCTGACCCTCATCACTGTAATGACGGTACAGTACAAACCCTCTCATTTAATATTACAATTACACACAACGGTTACCAACAGAATAAAAGATATCAACAGAATGTACTAATATTGTGGGGCAATTCACTGCCGAAATAAAAAATCATTTAGACTGCTCCAGCAAGTAGGCCGACCCTTATTAACGACCTAGCAACAGAGACACTTTCCCTGTTGAGTCAGGCAGCCAACTTCCGCTACCGTAAGACGCGGCTAGTTTGGTCTCGATTAAACACGATTTCAGACGGAAGCCCGTCTTTATTGTCACACGAACACTACAACACATGCATGCGGCCACTACACACACTCATGCTGACGGTGGCTGGTGAAATATGTCCTCTGCATTTGACCCATCCAGGCTTGTCCTTTCCTCCAGGGGGCAGGCCGGGAGCAGTGGTCGCTATTTCTTTCCAGCGCCCGGGGACCTTCATTGGACCATCTTCAGATGTTGTCGTCATGACGATCTTCTGCATGTTTTTAGTGGGGGGTTATGTACGGAGGAACCCCCTGGGGGGTACGGGGAGAACATGCAAACTCCACACAGAAAGGCCCTTTCGACGAGATAGCCCACCTGGGCAGTAGGCACTGAAGATATGGGGGGTCACAACTCCAGCGCCCACAGCGTCCCAGGTGAGAATCGAACCCAGGACCTTCGAGCTGGGAGGCGACAGCGCTTACCACTGCACCACCGTACCCCACCTGGAAAAAAGGTTTCCTATTGCTATTATAAACACGTTTATACCTACATTGACTGTATGCTTTATACAAGTTATTGAGCAGCTGTCACCCGTTAATATAGAACCTGTCAACTAATTACAACTATTACAGCAGCACTAATGCCGTTAGGCATGGCACGGCTTTGCCTATTAGCGTTTCTGTTGCGTTAGGATCCATTACAAAATAGTGATGGTGGCCTGCGTTATTCACACGGCTGTAGTAATGACATGACGTGGCCTGCGTTATACACACGGCTGTAGTAATGACATGACGTGGCCTGCGTTATACACACGGCTGTAGTAATGACATGAAGGTGGCCTGCGTTATACACACGGCTGTAGTAATGACATGACGGTGGCCTGCGTTATACACACGGCTGTAGTAATGACATGGCGGTGGCCTGCGTTATACACACGGCTGTAGTAATGACATGAAGGTGGCCTGCGTTATACACACGGCTGTAGTAATGACATGACGGTGGCCTGCGTTATACACACGGTTGTAGTAATGACATGAAGGTGGCCTGCGTTATACACACGGCTGTAGTAATGACATGACGGTGGCCTGCGTTATACACACGGCTGTAGTAATGACATGACGTGGCCTGCGTTATACACACGGCTGTAGTAATGACATGAAGGTGGCCTGCGTTATACACACGGCTGTAGTAATGACATGACGGTGGCCTGCGTTATACACACGGCTGTAGTAATGACATGGCGGTGGCCTGCGTTATACACACGGCTGTAGTAATGACATGATGGTGGCCTGCGTTATACACACGGCTGTAGTAATGACATGATGGTGGCCTGCGTTATCCACACGGCTGTAGTAATGACATGGCGGTGGCCTGCGTTATACACACGGCTGTAGTAATGATATGACGGTGGCCTGCGTTATACACACGGCTGTAGTAATGACATGACGGTGGCCTGCGTTATACACACGGCTGTAGTAATGACATGACGGTGGCCTGCGTTATACACACGGCTGTAGTAATGATATGACGGTGGCCTGCGTTATACACACGGCTGTAGTAATGACATGACGGTGGCCTGCGTTATACACACGGCTGTAGTAATGACATGATGGTGGCCTGCGTTATACACACGGCTGTAGTAATGACATGACGGTGGCCTGCGTTATACACACGGCTGTAGTAATGACATGACGGTGGCCTGCGTTATACACACGGCTGTAGTAATGACATGGCGGTGGCCTGCGTTATACACACGGCTGTAGTAATGACATGATGGTGGCCTGCGTTATACACACGGCTGTAGTAATGACATGACGGTGGCCTGCGTTATACACACGGCTGTAGTAATGACATGGCGGTGGCCTGCGTTATACACACGGCTGTAGTAATGATATGACGGTGGCCTGCGTTATACACACGGCTGTAGTAATGACATGACGGTGGCCTGCGTTATACACACGGCTGTAGTAATGACATGATGGTGGCCTGCGTTATACACACGGCTGTAGTAATGACATGACGGTGGCCTGCGTTATACACACGGCTGTAGTAATGACATGATGGTGGCCTGCGTTATACACACGGTTGTAGTAATGACATGACGGTGGCCTGCGTTATACACACGGTTGTAGTAATGACATGATGGTGGCCTGCGTTATACACACGGTTGTAGTAATGACATGAAGGTGGCCTGCGTTATACACACGGCTGTAGTAATGACATGACGGTGGCCTGCGTTATACACACGGCTGTAGTAATGACATGAAGGTGGCCTGCGTTATACACACGGTTGTAGTAATGACATGACGGTGGCCTGCGTTATACACACGGTTGTAGTAATGACATGAAGGTGGCCTGCGTTATACACACGGTTGTAGTAATGACATGACGGTGGCCTGCGTTATACACACGGTTGTAGTAATGACATGAAGGTGGCCTGCGTTATACACACGGTTGTAGTAATGACATGACGGTGGCCTGCGTTATACACACGGTTGTAGTAATGACATGAAGGTGGCCTGCGTTATACATACGGCTGTAGTAATGACATGACGGTGGCCTGCGTTATACACACGGCTGTAGTAATGACATGACGGTGGCCTGCGTTATACACACGGTTGTAGTAATGACATGAAGGTGGCCTGCGTTATACACACGGTTGTAGTAATGACATGACGGTGGCCTGCGTTATACACACAGCTGTAGTAATGACATGACGGTGGCCTGCGTTATACACACGGCTGTAGTAATGACATGACGGTGGCCTGCGTTATACACACGGCTGTAGTAATGACATGACGGTGGCCTGCGTTATACACACGGCTGTAGTAATGACATGATGGTGGCCTGCGTTATATACACGGCTGTAGTAATGACATGACGGTGGCCTGCGTTATACACACGGCTGTAGTAATGACATGACGGTGGCCTGCGTTATACACACGGCTGTAGTAATGACATGACGTGGCCTGCGTTATACACACGGCTGTAGTAATGACATGACGGTGGCCTGCGTTATACACACGGCTGTAGTAATGACATGATGGTGGCCTGCGTTATACACACGGCTGTAGTAAGGACATGACGGTGGCCTGCGTTATACACACGGCTGTAGTAATGACATGATGGTGGCCTGCGTTATACACACGGCTGTAGTAAGGACATGACGGTGGCCTGCGTTATACACACGGCTGTAGTAATGACATGATGGTGGCCTGCGTTATCCACACGGCTGTAGTAATGACATGATGGTGGCCTGCGTTATACACACGGCTGTAGTAATGACATGACGGTGGCCTGCGTTATACACACGGCTGTAGTAAGGACATGACGGTGGCCTGCGTTATACACACGGCTGTAGTAATGACATGTTGGTGGCCTGCGTTATCCACACGGCTGTAGTAATGACATGACGGTGGCCTGCGTTATACACACGGCTGTAGTAATGACATGACGGTGGCCTGCGTTATACACACGGCTGTAGTAATGACATGACGGTGGCCTGCGTTATACACACGGCTGTAGTAATGACATGACGGTGGCCTGCGTTATACACACGGCTGTAGTAATGACATGACGGTGGCCTGCGTTATACAGACGGCTGTAGTAATGACATGATGGTGGCCTGCGTTATACATACGGCTGTAGTAATGACATGACAGTGGCCTGCGTTATACACACGGCTGTAGTAATGACATGACGGTGGCCTGCGTTATACATACGGCTGTAGTAATGACATGATGGTGGCCTGCGTTATACATACGGCTGTAGTAATGACATGACAGTGGCCTGCGTTATACACACGGCTGTAGTAATGACATGACGGTGGCCTGCGTTATACACACGGCTGTAGTAATGACATGATGGTGGCCTGCGTTATACATACGGCTGTAGTAATGACATGACGGTGGCCTGCGTTATACACACGGCTGTAGTAATGACATGATGGTGGCCTGCGTTATACACACGGCTGTAGTAATGACATGATGGTGGCCTGCGTTATACACACGGCTGTAGTAATGACATGATGGTGGCCTGCGTTATACACACGGCTGTAGTAATGACATGATGGTGGCCTGCGTTATACACACGGCTGTAGTAATGACATGATGGTGGCCTGCGTTATACACACGGCTGTAGTAATGACATGATGGTGGCCTGCGTTATCCACACGGCTGTAGTAATGACATGATGGTGGCCTGCGTTATACACACGGCTGTAGTAATGACATGATGGTGGCCTGCGTTATACACACGGCTGTAGTAATGACATGATGGTGGCCTGCGTTATCCACACGGCTGTAGTAATGACATGATGGTGGCCTGCGTTATACACACGGCTGTAGTAATGACATGACGGTGGCCTGCGTTATACACACGGCTGTAGTAATGACATGACGTGGCCTGCGTTATACACACGGCTGTAGTAATGACATGATGGTGGCCTGCGTTATACACACGGCTGTAGTAATGACATGACGGTGGCCTGCGTTATACACACGGCTGTAGTAATGACATGATGGGGGCCTGCGTTATACATACGGCTGTAGTAATGACATGGCGTGGCCTGCGTTATACACACGGCTGTAGTAATGACATGACGGTGGCCTGCGTTATACACACGGCTGTAGTAATGACATGACGGTGGCCTGCGTTATACACACGGCTGTAGTAATGACATGATGGTGGCCTGCGTTATACACACGGCTGTAGTAATGACATGACGGTGGCCTGCGTTATACACACGGCTGTAGTAATGACATGACGGTGGCCTGCGTTTGGCCTGCGTTATACACACGGCTGTAGTAATGACAACTTGTTTGTCTGCCTCTCTGCTGTCTGCAGACGTGAAGGGAAAGTAGGAGAGAGATGTGTGAGAATTGACGTACTTCAGGCAGCACACACAGCAACAGCAACGTCTGTTACTGTAACGTCTGCACACACAGCAACATCTGCACCTCGTTTCACAACAGGTAACGTTAAGGGAACACGCCAACATTTTGGGAGATTTGCCTATTTGCCATATTCCCAATAGTAAGACAAAAAGATATGCCCTTCTCCTTCTGTTTGTGCAGTAGAAGGTAGCAACACACCCCTCCTGCTAGTTAGCTTAGCACAATGACGGGTACTGTAGTTCAGTCCCCGGTTAAACTCATTCCCCCCCAGAGTTTCAAATGAAAAGTCGCCAGCCACTGCCAGGGTTTCTGATCATTTTGACTAATCAACCAAGACCCACAGAATATTTTCTTCTATGACGATGTAAACACCGAATATCTCAAAAGAAAGAAGAGAGCCTCTACTGTCATAGAAAAAAGTTTGATTCTACCTTCATCTGTTCTTTAGTTATCAACGCTTTAATGTAGGTAGTGTTCACTGAAAATGTCTGTCTGTCCCCAAAAAGCAGAGAAAAAAGCAATTCTGTAAATGATGAAGTCATCTTCACGGGGCCTGAACCGAATAAATGTCTCTGATGGCAGATAGTGGCCGGTGTTATTATACCCAAGACTGAGAGACTGAGACAGAGAGAATGGAGAAGGTGGGATTCTGCATGCTACTTCAATGGTAACCTCTTGGCAAGGGTACGACTGATATCATGGTCTAGTACCTAAACCGGCAACGCTATGTTGCTATCACAGTCTGACCGTCTGGGAAAGACACTTTCACAGAAAAGTCTTTATGGTTTTAACAGATGTACTGATCCACATACATCTCAACAGAGCTTCTGCTGCCAGAGTATATCAGCCAGACCTTGCATCACAGAGCACACTGCACTGCTAAAAGCAAAAGACAAGAAAAGAGGCAAGAAACTAGAAGTTATCCAATGCAAGTTCAACGATAACTATTGTAGGAGGCAAGATGTTTCATCTCGCTAACACAGGTGAGGATTATACTCCATCCACATGTATTATTACACTGCACTGCACACAATGAATTTACAAGGTCACTTGTGTTTCTTAACTGGTCTGATGGACAAAAATATCAAACAAAATAAAGGCATCCCTAATCAAAAGGGCATAAATCAAAAAGACCGTTCTGAATATGGACCTTCATCTATAATGCTTCTCACTTGGAACTCTTGGATCTACGGCTGATGACAACAGCAATGTTGTTGTATCCAACAGCAATATACATACAACAGCAATTGCCAATTAAACAGATTCTCAGAATAGTTCAGCTGAATTTTCTTTCAATTCCCTCCCAGAAATGAGGGCATGTTACAACTTTATATATGCTCAAGTCATTATTTTGTAGGCAAGTCAGGAAAAAGAACAGCAATAGTAGATCCTTGATCTCAATCTATGTAGTATCAAACTTCTGTAGTAGTATTCCTTGATCTCAGTCTATGTAGTATCAAACTTCTGTTGGATGAATGAAGAGCTTTATGGCACCCATCACTGCTTTAGTAAGTATCTGAGCACGGCTGCACCGCTGTCCTCGGCCGAGACAGGCAGGTAGGTGGGCAGGTTATCTGAGATAGGCTTCATGAGAAGGTGAGCTCCGGCCCCGCCCGAGCAAGGGTCCAGTAGTAACGGGTTGGACTCACCGTCTCGCTTGCTGGCTGCGACCACGCCTGTGGCGAGGTTAGGAGCAGTGCTGGAGGTCCTTCTGGCATGTAGGGCGCTCAGTGGCTTGATGTCATGGAGTGGAAGCATGAGTGGAGGCAGCGCCGGGGTCGACTCCACATCCAGGAACTTTACGAACATCTCTGAGAATGACGAGTTGAAGCCTTGGCCATGGATGGGCGTCTGGGGGGTGTTAGGGACACTCTGTGCTCCTCTGCCTCCCAGCCAGCTGGACACCCAGCCGGTGACACCGTGCCATCCGTCCCCCTCCGATATCTTTTCAACATCCTCTGGGCTCAGTCCCAGAACACTTCCCATGAGCCTCAACACCTCGGAGCGCTTGTTCTTGGGTGTATGGAAGTACCCCATGAAAAGATTACGCATTAGGACTTTGTCCACCTTCCCCTCTGTGCTGTTCTGCAGATTCATCAACTTGTCCTGCGCCTCTTTCAACTTCTCCTGTTTCACATCCACTTGTTTTTTCAGCTCTTCCAGCTGCTCCTCCTTAAGGTCCAGCCGATCGGCGAGGCGAGATGCAGAATCCAGAGTGGCGTTCGCTTTATCAAGGTTAATTTGAAGGGCAGATGCTTTGCCTTCAAGGTTCTCAGCTTTCTCTCTCCACTCATCCTCCTCCCTCCTGTGCTTGTCGTACATGGATTTCTCTTCTTGTTGGAACTGCTCTAGGACCATCTGCAGGTTGGAAAGTGACACTGCATACTGGTTGACGTGCTCCTCGGAGGTGCGGAGGTGGATAAGGGCACCGTCCCTTTGCTTCACCACGCTGCTCAGCTGCTCCTGTAAAGACTCCACCTGCATGCTGGCCTGTTGGCTGGCATTCTCCAGTGCACTTGAGTAAGTGGCTAGGCTATTGTCCAGCAGGGCCACCCTCCTGCGCAGCTCAGCCTCTCTGTCCTTAGCAGCAAGGGCGTCTCTCGTGTACGAGCCCTCGATCTCCAGGAGGTGATTGCGCAACCGGTCCAGCTCCAGGTTGAGACGCTGCTCTTTATCCTTCACATGCTGCAGCTCAGTCTGTACTGCAGTCGTCTCCATTTGCTTCTGTTTGAGAGCCAGCATCACCTGATCCCTCTCCTGCTGGAATGCCACGGCTTTGTCCTGCATGGACTTAATTTCATTCAGGAGCTGCATGTTTGTTTCCTGCAGCGCTCCAAATTCAGACTCTTTCTCCCACGAGCGCGCCGCCATCAGCGCGTTCTCCTCCTTCAGCTTCTTCACATCCATCTCAAAGATCAGGGTGCGCTCTTTCAGGTTGGTCACGGCCTGCTTCAACACCTTGTTGTCGTTGTCACAGTTACGCAGTGTCTCTCTGACATGGCTTAGCTGGTCTCCTTTGGTTTTGATGAGCAAGTCTTTCTCCCTCACAGACCTCTGCAGTGCTTCCAGCCTCTCTCTGACCTGCTGGGCCTCCTCCGCCTGACCTCTCTGCTCGCTCTCTGAGGTGGACGCCAAATTGGAGAGCCGGTGGTTGTTCTCCTGCAGAGTCCTGATGATGGCATCCCTATCGGCCAGCAGCGCTCGCAGCGACTGAAGCTCCTGCAGGTTCTCATTGTTTAGGGGTGCTGCCCCCTGGAGGTTCAGAGGCTCAGCTGTGAGAAAAGGCCCGCTCGCTTGGACAGCTACACTGAATTCTGGAGTCTGTGCAACACTGTCCAGTTTACCCACCAGAACATCCTTGGTGGTGCTGAGCTGGCTGTCTGCTGGACCTGAGCAACTTCCTGACCCAGCCTCCTTTCCTTCTGCTCGTAGCTCTGGATCATTTGAGTGTAATCCACTGACAGCTTGGAACTGCATTCGTTGTTGGCTTGGTCCAAAGCTCTGTTGTTGCTGCCGGTTCAGGCTTTATTGGTTGGAGCAAGAGTTGTCCAATTTATAAACCTCAGCAGGGATGTGACAATGTTGTAGGACATCATCAGTGATTTATACAATGCCTATGACCTCAATTGTGATGTCATCAGTGACGTCATGTCTGTCACAAAGCTACCTGAACTGTATCCATCGTTGACATCACTGATGATGATGTCATAGACATTTAGTCAGGAATGGATATCAGTGATGATGTCATCACTGATGTCATCAGTGAGATCACTGATGATCAGTGATGATGTCATGCCAAGAAAGCTCATGTTTTTATCTGAAATGGATTCTGTTGAAAAGTTCTGCTATGTTCTGTTGTTGCCTTGGTGATGATTCTGTTCCAGTGTTACACAGCTGAACATCTGCCAGAGATTGAAGATATCGAAAAGATCTTTAAACCTGCCAAACTTGGGCGGTTGAAAGATGTAGTTTCCGCAAATAGGCTTGAGTTGCATGAGGTCGGCTGGTTGTACATGACGCACGTGGTCCTGGGCCGAATTTGCCCATGTCTGACCTGCTATCTCATTCTTATTATAGGAATAATTGTGATTATTCGGTTACCGGAGACATTAAAGTCGAGCTGAAACAGCATTTCAAGAGTATTCAACTTCCTTATCGTTTCCAAGTGAACACTAGCATCATGTTCCTCCTCCTCCTTCCTCCGAGTTGCCAGCCGCTTCTTTTGACCTGACAACAGGGAGCTTCACCAGCAGGACGTAGCACGTGGGAGGATCACGCTATTCCCACCAGTTCCCTTCTGCGCCAAACAGGCGCCCCGACTGACCAGAGGAGGCTATACTGCAGCGACCAGGACACGTACGCTTAATCGAGGCTTCCCACCCGCAGACACAGCCAATTGTGCCTGTATGGACGCCCGACCATGCCGGAAGTAACACGGGGGGGCGCGAACCTGCGACCCTCGTGTTGGTAGGCAGGGAATCTACCGCTACACTACCCCCTGTGCAGAAAAATAGCTAGTTAAAATTAGGTCTGTGTCAGCACCGCTCAGTTGTCGGAGGATGACAGTTGGAGATTGATTGACAGCTGCCGGATGTCATCATATTATTGGTTTGTTTTACATGATGAAATCATGGCAGAATTTTGATATAAAAATCCAAAGAAATTTAATTTTTGTGTTTGTTTCTCTTTTGACCATACTGTTAAATAGGTGCACTCTATGATCAGGGATGTGATCTAAAACAGGGGTGTAGTGCTATTTGTTTTCAGGTGCCGGAGCACACCTCTGATGCCACCCCCAGTAGGGCAGATTGTGAGGGCAGGCTCTCTGTGAACAGGTAAACAGTGTTCATAATACACTACCCACTTCGTAATGATACAAAAGCTGTTCGAAATGAGGCTAAATCAGTTTTTTGGCAATCAGTCGTTAATCATTCATCTGTAATGTAGCACTTAGGCTGCCTTTAATCACCTACTGTACTAACATGCACTGGCTGGCATGCTACCCTATATACGTATATAATGCACACCTCAGCTGTTTCTGTTCACAGGTTCAGACTTTACAACGAGCAGCTCCAAAGCAGAAGCACTCCCATTGTTTATTCCCAGGTCCTTAAGGGTCTGAGTTGATCTGTTTTAGCAGGATAACCATTAGCCTCACTGCACACTGCAGTTAATTCACTATAGTAAAGAAAAAGAGGGGAACGCTTAACCTTATTGTTTCCCCCGAGCTCTGCTGACGTCGTGCAGCTTTGAGATCTGCCCTAATTATATTATAAGGGCCTTTGTTTTCTCGGTGGTTGGCCGCCGTTCCCGTCATCATCAGTCAGTAGCGCTGCGTGGGAGGCCTCGGTGCAGTAAAGTACAGTACACTAGGGATACGGACTGGGAATGAATAAATATAGCATATGCTGTATGCAGCGGTGGGAGAAGCACCAAAATATAATGTGACTCTAGAATCTCCCGGAGTAAATCGATTTTGGGTTTGAACTGCAGTGTTTTTAATTTAAACGGTTTACAAAAGAAGGTACAGCATGAATGAGCCCAGTTCATTCAGCACTGTTTCTTATGTGATGCTTAGAGGTTACAAATGACTCCTCAAGGGATGACATTTAGAATGATCAGGGATGTAGTGGAGGGTAAACCCACCTAGTCACACCTTTTCTATGTGCAATAGTTTATCGATTAGGGCTTGGAAGATATCCAAAATTGAATATCACGATACGGACCGGCCAAAATAATGCAATATACAAACATATCCACAAAACACATATTTTTGTAGCATCTTTTTATTTCTTGTAATGTGTAGTGCAAAGTGCCAAAACGACCACTTTGGCCTTGGTCTTCTGCGTTCCTTTATACATTATGTACTATTGTAGCATTTTAGCTCTGTAATTTGTGTAGTGCGGAGTGTCAAAATAACCACTTTGGCCTCTAGCCTTGCACTTTGCACTGGTCACTTTAAACCACACTGGCACTTTAAACTGCTACTTTCTACTTGTATTGTGTTTAACTGTGTCTGCATTTTGTTTTTGTTTTTTACCCAGTTGTTGCGTGATGTTATGCCTGTTTTTATGTTTTTATGTTTTGCTGCAACCCAAAGTGCCCTTTTGGGACATACGAATAAACTTGAACTTGAACTTGTATATCGTGGTTGAGGGTTGTTTTTTCCTGTATTGTTTTTTGGAGGGTATTTTATTTTATTTCTTCCAAATATCATATATGATCATTTCCTGATCTCAGGAAATATTGCGATTTGATAATACAGAATATTGCCGTCCAATCCTCTTACCCATGGTGTAAATTCATAGTAAGTCGTATCAAACTTATGGAAGTTATTTGAGCAAAGGGTGTTTTAAAGAGGAAGAAAAAGACAATTAATGCATTTCTGATATTTTGTTGAGAGTGGTGCATGTTTGCCCACTCTCAACAAAGGTCACAGGTTATTCGCCTCTTTATTCAGCACTGCATCACTGAGAATAGCTCAGTTAAAACAAGTAAAGCACACATACAAAAAGTGACTCAACTACAGTAACAAGAGCAAATGGACATTTCTCAAAATATTGTGTTCTTTACTGTATATTATGTTCTTCTATACCAGCCTATACCATACCATACCTTTTTCGTCTGCCTTCAAGGGTACCCCTCACTCAGCCTGCTTGCCATAATAGATATGTCAACATAGTATGTTTCGGCAATCCACAGATATGTAGAATACTGTATTATGTTTCTGAACCAAAAACACGTTGCAAATCACGTTTCTAGATATGTGTATATCAACGTTATACATGTCATATAGTCTGCTATTTCAATAGCGCAGTAGCGAGTAAGGGTGTTTTTTTCAAATTTACGTTGCGTTTGTTTACAGAAGTGTAGAATGCTATGTCTTTAGAAACATAAAAGGCAGACGTTTTGTTTCAGATTCATGTTGAGATTGTGTGTATGAATGAATTGCAGAAACGTACAATTTGTACAATTTATTTTTGCGATTGGGTTGTACTCTGACTGTACCTGCCTCTACAACTTTTTCCTTGTCTTGCCTCCTCTCCTCCCTTGCAGCCCTGAGCGAGTCGGAGAGCACCATCACCGTGCTGCTGCGCCCGGCCCTGGGCAGAGGGGCTCCTGTCAGGTACAACTGCTACAGGGCTCCTCACTCCTACACCACCATTCATTCACTGCTCCTCCCTCCACACCATGACATTTATAGCTCCACTCAGAAAGGGCTTTTACCATAGCAGAACCCCATTCAGCCCCGTAAAGACCCAGTTTAGAAAGGCTGACATGGCTGCATCGAGCATATATGGTGCTGTAACAAGCCTTTGAAGAATGTTTGAAATGTTCCAAAGCAGTGTTAAACTGCACTGTCATATTAGGTGTGTGTGTGTGTGTGTGTGTGTGTGTGTGTGTGTGTGTGTGTGTGTGTGTGTGTGTGTGCGCGTGTGTGTGTGCGCGCGCGTGCGTGTGTGTGTGTATTTAGCCTATCTTTAAGTGATGATCTGCAAAATTCATTTTTTGTATTGATTTTGGTGACTTTTGCATTCAGTGTAGGCAGTGGCCCAACATATTGTGATAATAACGTAATAAAGACGCTATAGATCGTGGCTTCTTATATTTCTTCTTCCACCTTCAATTTATTCCAACCAAACCGCTGGAGTTGCTGTCATGAATGTAAAACGCATCACTTCCTGTGCAGCGGAGGATTTTCCCAGGGAAAGAAGGACGCCCTCACAAAAGATGTGACAGCTTAGAGGACGGCTTTACCGGTAATCAACCCACTTTGTATCCTATATCATCTGGATAATATAAGCACATGGGCAGTGTTTTACCTTCTCTCTCTGTTTACCTCACGGAGAAAAATGCTCCTGCTGCTGCCTGCAGAAACTCCGCCCCCACCAGCTGCAAGTCATTAAGGCTTGTTAAGGCTCTCCATGCGATTCTCCGTGGATGTGCGCATACTTACTGTAAAAATAAACATATACAGCCCCCCTCCGAGCAGATTCTGCCTCTCCAGCAGAACTTCCGCAGCTCCGTTGTGACGTGTTGTGACGTAACCCGCTTTGTTACCGGTACTTTTACAACCGGTACTACCAGTACTGAATTGCAATGCAGATTTAGGTACATTACATTACATTACGTCATTTGGCAGACGCTTTTATCCAAAGCGACTTACAATAACACATTTTTGTCAGCAATAGAGCAATCAACTATGCAGCACAGTCTATGACAACTACAACTTCTGAAGGAACAGTGGTACAAGTTTAGTTTAGGTTAGTAGTTTTTTTTTTGTTTTTTTAATTTTTTTTTATTTTAGAAAGAGAGAGAAAGAAGTTAGATCAAGAAGGGCCCAGATGGAGGTACCTCATTTAGGTGCCATGCCCAAGCTGCTGAGTGAAATAGCCATCCTCTGGTGCTCCGAAACTGGTGCCGCACGCACCTTCACTAACATTATACGACATTACACATAACATTTTTGTTTAAAATCCTATTTAAAGAAAATCTGCTTTAAATCTGCTTTAAATTTTAAAAAGTACCAGTTCAGGCACAGTACCATTTTTAAAGTATCGCTTTAGCACCGGTATTGGAAAAATACGAAACAATACGTGATGTCAAAACAGTGATGTCAGATATCAGTCACCTCTGTGGAGACACTGGTATACAGGTATGTCGCTCTTATGAACACTGCGCTATTTATTTGGATATTGCTTTTTTCCATACTGTCTGTGGGGATTCTTTTTAGTGTTGTGTGTCTTTTTATATGGACCTTGAGTCTGGAATCAAGTTTTGTTGATTGATTGAATACCAATCACTAAGGCTGTCGTATCGAGAAACATCGCTTTTACGCCTCGGCAGTCCTGAACGTTCATTGAGTTTAGTGCACAGCTTGTCAGGAGGTGGGAAGCAGCACGCCAGAGGCACAGAAAACAAGGAGGAACTCGTAATGAGAAGGCTGTGCAAAGAAGGTGTTATCTGTTACCCAATGTGATGACACGCGTGTATTATTTATGCATACTTAGGATGGCTTTGGGTGAATTATGTCCCACTGGTAAATCGACATCTCTCTCTCTCTTTCTCTTTCTCTCTTTCTCTCTCTCTCTCTCTCTCTCTCTCTCTCTCTTTCTCTCTCTCTCTCTCTCTCTCTCTCTCTCTCTCTGAAAAGGAAATGGAAACAGGCCACTTCCTTTATCTCCCTGCACACCCCTGGCTACTCTCTTTATCTCCGCCCCCCCCCGCCCAGTCCCAAACATCACACCAGCAAAGTGAAGCAAACAAATCAGGTATTGTTGTCGAGTTAAATTCCTTCACGTTCAACCTCTTTCTGAGGCTTTTTTTACTGAAAGAAAAGCAAACACTGCCAGGCTTTGAAAAGATGGAAGAAGTAGCCCCTCGACGAAGTGGGAAAGTGATTCAAGCAGGAACAGAGAATATGCCAGGCAGTGTGCACAGGTGCAGGCAGTGTGCACAGGTGCAGGCAGTGTGCACATGTGCAGGCAGTGTGCACAGGTGCAGGCAGTGTGCACAGGTGCAGGCAGTGTGCACAGGTGCAGTGCAGAGTAAATGTAAAGTAAATGCTGTTTAAATCATTAGGCTCATATGGAGAAGGATTGCCAAATGCCTGTAGCTCGTCATCTAGACAATAATACCTCATGTCTCAGAGTTCCTCTGGTCATCTAGACAATAATATCAGCATTCCGCTGGTCATCTACAATAATACCTCATGTCTCAGAGTTCCTCTGGTCATCTAGACAATAATATCAGCATTCCGCTGGTCATCTACAATAATACCTCATGTCTCAGAGTTCCTCTGGTCATCTAGACAATAATATCAGCATTCCGCTGGTCATCTACAATAATACCTCATGTCTCAGAGTTCCTCTGGTCATCTAGACAATAATATCAGCATTCCGCTGGTCATCTACAATAATATCTCATGTCTCAGAGTTCATCTATCCGGGGGTTCCCAACCTTTTTTGTGCCAAGGACCGGTAGATACATGGAAAAAAAGTTGTGGACCGGTTCTCAATTTGAATGGTTTTGTTACATATATATTTACTCACCAGGTGGCGACAAAGGGTAAATAACAGCCTTTTGTGTTGAACTGTATGTAGCCTACAGTATTTATGGTTTTGTTTCAACTACAAACATAAATAAACTTCAACTTGAAACTATGTTTCAACTACTACACACAGCCTATAATATTATAGCCTATATGTTTATAAAAAAAAAATTGACCGATCTCGCAGCCCGGTACCGGTCCGCGGCCCAGTGGTTGG
This sequence comes from Poromitra crassiceps, assembly GCF_964638095.1. Lineage (NCBI taxonomy): Eukaryota > Metazoa > Chordata > Actinopteri > Beryciformes > Melamphaidae > Poromitra > Poromitra crassiceps. The sequence continues at coordinate 21,363,953 of NC_139643.1, read as the reverse complement.
GGACCACTGATCTAGACAATAATATCTCATGTCTCAGAGTTCCTCTGGTCATCTAGACAATAATATCTCATGTCTCAGAGTTCCTCTGGTCATCTACACAATAATATCTCATGTCCTCTGGGTGTTTTGCTGAAGAGGCTGCTGGGTGGCTCTGCAGTATTGCAGCAGTCAGCCATGACTGAAGGTCCAGGTCCACTGTGCCTCTGCTATCTGATTCAAATCTCTCTCTATTGATCTGGAGTTAGCAGTAAGCCTTTTACACCAAGGACGCTCATTTGGGATGAGTCCTCCCCCAAGACCGTCCACTGGAATAGCAATTCCTCCTTCAGGACAGAACAGACAGACTATTACAATTCATCTTGATGATTTTCTATCCTGAAAACATTTTCACCTCCAATCAATTCTCTAAAGTCTATCTGTCTCAGAAGAGGTGGGCTGCTCAGTGTGTGTGTGTGTGGGTGGGGGGGGGCAAGTATTTTGACAATCACCCTGGATAAATTAGATACAGACTCATACTGTGGACCATGGGCTTGTGTGTGTGTGTGTGTGTGTGGGGGGGGGGGGGGGGTATGTCATTGAATTGAAACAGTAATTGCTTTGGCAGATATGCCTTCACTGGGCTTTGAAAGATGCTTGATTGGTGCTGCCGGTTCCTTAAAATACACAAAACAAACTCTGTCTCTCAGTGTCTCTCTCTCTCTCTCTCAGTCTCTCTCTCACACTCTCCCTCTCTGTCTCTCTCAGTCTCTCTCTCTCTCTCTCTCTCTCTCACACTCTCTCACTCTCTCTCTGTCTCTCACTCTATCTCAATTGGCTCTTTATCAGAATCAGAATCAGAATCAGAAAGACTTTAATGATCCCCGGGGGGAAATTGGGACAAGTTACAGTAGCTCGCTCACAGAACACACATAGCATAAAATAAACAGTAGTAAATGTGATATTAAACAAAATAAGCAGAATAGGAACACAACATAGCATAGAATAACAGTAGTAAATGCGATAGAAGCAAAATAAGTAGAATATGTCTAAGTAAGCAAAATACGTAGAGTAAGTATACATTCCGTTAGAAATTCTAGATTGCTGCTATCCATTGCATTAAGAATGAAAGGATTAGCAGGGTGGCTATATCGTGATGCTACCTCCAGCCTGCTGGTATTGTCACTATCATCACTCATCATCTGGAGCTCCCTGCCTCTTTACTGACTGGCTATATATATATATATATATATATATATATATATATATATATATATATATATATAGGCATGTGGATCCATGGGGATGCTTCCATTTATATCTCCCTCCTTGACAAGATGGAAGGTGGTTCTGTGCAAAGAGGCCACCAGGCCACCTTGACAGAGGCCAGGATGACACCTGACATATTACCTGCAGGTGCTTTAATAACCCCTGGATGGAGCCTAATATGACTTCCTGTCACTGTAAGACATGAGAGGAGATGAGATGAGACTCCAAACACATTTTCAATTAAAAAAGGGCAATTTGGCAACGGTTTTAGGTGAAAGGTTTCTGACTTCAATCTCGGAGCACAGATTAGCATAATTGCCCATAAAGTCTGATTTAACATCTTTAAATCTTAATGCTACAATGTGCCGCTCTACCTCTGGGACAGGGGTGGCTGTTTTGGGGAGAGCCAATGGGTCGACCCGGGTGAGGAGCAGACGTCACCCACTTGGAAATTGTAATTATTTCCTTCACATTCTGTAGCAAAGGGCTAGGTGACTTTGACAGATGGTTTCCTACGTGTGTGTGTGTGTGTGTGTGTGTGTGTGTGTGTGTGTGTGTGTGTGTGTGTGTGTGTGTGTGTGTGTGTGTGTGTGTGTGTGTGTACGTGTACGTACGTACGTGTGTGTGTGTGTGTGTGTGTGTGTGTGTGTGTGTGTGTGTGTGCACGCGCGCTAGAGTGTGTGTGTGTGTGGCGTGCGTGCAGGGACGAAGTCCTGCCTGCACCAAGCTCCCCTCACCACACGAGACACAAGAGGAAAGGAGAGAGCAAATGTAACCTGGGTAGTCAGACCAAGATCTGCAATATGTATGCAGTATGTATGTATATTAACATTCTTTCTTTACATCTCTTTTGTTAGAGAAGTCAGTGCTAACAGCTACCTGTTTTGGCGCTGGCTAACCGAACTGAACAGCTCGAAAAAAGAGTTTAGAACTTGAAAAGAACTTGAAAATCGATTTAATCTAAGTAACCTGAAGTTGACAAGGAGCTGCAACTTCGCCCAGGGATCATTAGGAACATAAACATTGGATATCCCGGTGAGTTGGGGTTGTAGCTCAATGTACCTTAGCATGTTTAGGCCTTTAGTAGGCATGCAGATTAGAAAGTTGGACAGACTCTGTACTATACAAAAACCAGTCGGGATTACTTGAAAATGATGAGATGATTCATGAACATGTGAAAGTGTGCTATGAGTCGCGTGCAATTGCTTATCTGATGTACTGTGTGTGTTATGCTTGATGCCATTCAACTTGCAGCCTAGCTAGCTGCCACATGTGGTGTTGTTAATGTGTTCAGGCTGACATCACTTCTAATGCACTAGCTTCATGTCAAATATATACGGAGCCTGATACTATCTATATGTTGAACTGTATAATGATCTGCACTGAAGAATGTATATAATTATTTTTTTGAAATGTTTATATTGAATTCACATTTGTTCTACTGTGAGACCGAGTTGAATTGATACACTACAAGTTACGAGTTATTGAAAAAAGAGAAGACATTGTGGGAAAGATATTTTATTTCAATAGATTCAATGGACATTTGTGATGATGGACTGAATAGTAACTGTCCTGCACTTGTGTAGGCTGGTTTTTCTTGGAGAGCTACGTCTACGTTGGAACTGTGAATCGCCATCTACCATCCCCATCCCCTGCCCCATCCACTGCCCCATCCACTATCCCATCCACCGCCAACCTCCACCCAAGTCACCATCAGGGACATCTCTGTCTCGTTAATAACCAGCTATAACCAGCTATCCAACTCAGCCTTCATCTCAGCAACCGCCCGCTCCTGTAGGTTTTTACTGTATAATATTAGAAAGATCCGTCCATTCCTCACTAGGGAGGCAGCTCAGCTCCTGATCCAGGCACTCGTCCTGTCCCGCCTTGACTACTGTAATGTCCTATTGGCGGGGCTACCTGCCTCGGCCATTCAACCCCTCCAACTCATTCTAAATTCTGCTGCCCGTCTGGTGTTCAACTTACCTAAATTCTCCCATGTCACTCCCCTTTTCCGTGACCTTCACTGGCTCCCCATCTTGGCCCGTATCAAGTTCAAGACCATGGTACTGACCTACCGTGCAGTTCACCGGTCAGCCCCGCTCTACTTACAGTCCCTGGTCAGCTTCCAAACATCCCACCGTTCCCTCCGCTCCTCCACCTGCACGGCTCGCCTCGCCCCTCCATCGCTACGTGGCCCCGGTGAACGCTTGTCTCGTTCAAGACTGTTCTCCTCCATGGCTCCGCAATGGTGGAATGAACTTCCCCCCTTCGTCATGCTGGCCGAGACACTGCCGATTTTTCGCCGGAGACTAAAAACTTACCTTTTCGGGCTACACCTGGGTCCCTCCGGAATCGGTTAACCCCTATTGATTATATATGGTTTTAGTTATGTTTTCATTGTTTGTATTTCTCTGAATGAATTGTATTGAAATGTGATGTAAGTCGCTTTGGATAAAAGCGTCTGCCAAATGAAATAAAGTAAAGTAAGTAAGTAAAGTCGTTCGGCCTTGCGGTCATCGTCTCGGGACGTCTTCAGGGACAGTGATTATTGAGGGCGGTAGGACGGTTTGAGTGCACTCACTTTATTATTTTCCATTTTATTATTTTATTTTATTTACTTATGTTTGTTGTTTTCTGAGATCTCAGGGTTTATTTTGTTTGGTCCAGAAAAAAGAATAGGTCTGCCTCTCTCACACCCGGCTTCACCTCTCTCACACCCGGCCTCACCTCTCTCACACCCGACCTCACCTCTCTCACACCCGGCCTCACCTCTCTCACACCCGGCCTCTCCTCTCTCACACCCGACCTCACCTCTCTCACACCCGACCTCACCTCTCTCACACCCGGCCTCACCTCTCTCACACCCGGCCTCTCCTCTCTCACACCCGACCTCACCTCTCTCACACCCGGCCTCACCTCTCTCACACCTGGCCTCACCTCTCTTACGCTCACACACGGCCTCACCTCTCTCACACCCGGCCTCACCTCTCTCACACCTGGCCTCACCTCTCTTACGCTCACACACGGCCTCACCTCTCTCACACCCGACCTCACCTCTCTCACACCCGACCTCACCTCTCTCACACCCGGCTTCACCTCTCACACACCCGACCTCACCTCTCTCACACCCGACCTCACCTCTCTCACATACGGCCTCACCTCTCTCACACCCGGCTTCACCTCTCACACACACGGCCTCACCTCTCTCACACCCGACCTTACCTCTCTCACACCCGGCTTCACCTCTCATCCGGCTTCACCTCTCTCACACCCGACCTCACCTCTCTCACACCCGGCCTCACCTCTCTTACGCTCACACCCGGCTTCACCTCTCTCACACCCGGCTTCACCTCTCTCACACCCGGCTTCACCTCTCTCACACCCGACCTCACCTCTCTCACACCCGGCCTCACCTCTCTCACACCCGACCTCACCTCTCTCACACCCGACCTCACCTCTCACACACACGGCCTCACCTCTCTCACACCCGACCTTACCTCTCTCACACCCGGCTTCACCTCTCATCCGGCTTCACCTCTCTCACACCCGACCTCACCTCTCTCACACCCGGCCTCACCTCTCTTACGCTCACACCCGGCTTCACCTCTCTCACACCCGGCTTCACCTCTCTCACACCCGACCTCACCTCTCTCACACCCGGCCTCACCTCTCTCACACCCGGCCTCTCCTCTCTCACACCCGACCTCACCTCTCTCACACCCGGCCTCACCTCTCTCACACCTGGCCTCACCTCTCTTACGCTCACACACGGCCTCACCTCTCTCACACCCGGCCTCACCTCTCTCACACCTGGCCTCACCTCTCTTACGCTCACACACGGCCTCACCTCTCTCACACCCGACCTCACCTCTCTCACACCCGACCTCACCTCTCTCACACCCGGCTTCACCTCTCACACACCCGACCTCACCTCTCTCACACCCGACCTCACCTCTCTCACATACGGCCTCACCTCTCTCACACCCGACCTTACCTCTCTCACACCCGGCTTCACCTCTCATCCGGCTTCACCTCTCTCACACCCGACCTCAACTCTCTCACACCCGGCCTCACCTCTCTTACGCTCACACCCGGCTTCACCTCTCTCACACCCGACCTCACCTCTCTCACACCCGGCCTCACCTCTCTTACGCTCACACACGGCTTCACCTCTCTCACACCCGACCTGACCTCTCTCACACCCGGCCTCACCTCTCTCACGCTCACACACGGCTTCACCTCTCTCACACCCGACCTCACCTCTCTCACACCCGACCTCACCTCTCTCACATACGGCCTCACCTCTCTCACACCCGACCTCACCTCTCTCACACCCGGCCTCACCTCTCTTACGCTCACACCCGGCTTCACCTCTCTCACACCCGACCTCACCTCTCTCACACCCGGCCTCACCTCTCTTACGCTCACACACGGCTTCACCTCTCTCACACCCGACCTCACCTCTCTCACACCCGGCCTCACCTCTCTCACGCTCACACACGGCTTCACCTCTCTCACACCCGACCTCACCTCTCTCACACCCGACCTCACCTCTCTCACATACGGCCTCACCTCTCTCACATACGGCTTCACCTCTCTCACACCCGACCTCACCTCTCTCACACCCGACCTCACCTCTCTCACATACGGCTTCACCTCTCTCACACCCGACCTCACCTCTCTCACACACGGCTTCACCTCTCTCACACTCGACCTCACCTCTCTCACACCCGACCTCACCTCTCTCACATACGGCCTCACCTCTCTCACACCCGACCTCACCTCTCTCACACCCGACCTCACCTCTCTCACACCCGACCTCACCTCTCTCACACCCGGCCTCACCTCTCTCACACCCGACCTCACCTCTCACACCCGGCGGCTTTTCCTGCATTCATGCAAGTCTGTAAAGGCTTTTCAGATTTGGGAAAAAGGTGATAACTCCGATGTGAAACGTCACAGGCTTTGTGAAAATACATGTGCTATTCCGCTGTACGGCCAACCTGGTTGAGCCAAGCCTGAAGAAGTCCCATGAATGATGCTATCTGTGTGCCTTTTGTTCCCAACCTTCTTTGTTTTCTCATCAGAGCGATGGCTTGTTAATGAAGAGTACGATGCCAGTAGTGTCATAGTGCTCCTCCAATTCCTTCTTCCTTAATAGCAATTTTTCACCTTTGGAGAAACACGACGGAGCGCTCAGGTGATTCAATAAGGGAGAGATTTCATGCTCTTGGCTGTGATGGGAAGATGTGGGTGGGAGGAGGCTGCTACAGAGAAATAGCTGCCTGCATGAGGGAACAGCGAGATCTCTCCCGGGCCAAAACGTGTTCAGCTCTCCTAGATTCTGAAGTTGGGAATATCACAGAGAAATAGTGTTTCAGCTCCTAGATGCTTAAAGGAGAATTCTGGTTTGTTACAACCTGGACCTTATTTCCAGCTTTCACCCTGATAAGTTGGGTTTGATATACATGTGCTGAAACAATCATATATTTTGAACTGTGTGACCTAAAAATTAAGAATACGGGGCATGTGTAATATTTTATTTTACATTTTAACATTTTTCAGAATGACAAACGAAGAAAGAAAACAAAAGTGAACAGGCTCAGACACAGGGGGAAAAGGGAAAGAAAGAAAGAAAGAAAGGGGGAGAAAAATGCATATATATTATCAACATTCAATGTTACAACATAGTGCTACCAGCCGCATAAGGTGCTATGTGCTTGTAAGACACTAGGGTATCCTTTGACATCAAAAGCGTTGTGTCAAAGCACATCTGATGTTATTGCCACCCAGAAATGTCCCGAACAGAGCACAGCAATGTGAAAACACGTCCTTCTGGTGACATCATTGACCATATAAGGAGTAAGAGCAGGCATATCCCCATCGAACGTGGACACATGGCTATTTGTTTACACTGCTTTGGGTCCATCGGGGGTACTTGCTTTCTAACTATATAGTCGGCTAACCTGTGCCTGACGAAAAATAAAGCTTAAAATACGTTCATAGACTAGATAACGTAATTAACATTAATGTTCCTCAATAATGATACATCATTTCACCTGCCTGCAACCCATCCACTATTAATCAGAATGTTTATTTTTATGATCTGCGGTCAGCGCGGTTATAACTGCAGCCCGCACATCTCTACTCTGCCCAAAAGCACATTGCCACACGATTCTATGGTGTCAGAAGTGATGATTTAGAGGGGGGGAATGTATGAGTGTATATTATGTTTTTTTAATGACACAGTTGCATAGTATACCTTTAATGATCTCATGGTGTCAAAATGCTGCACATGGCAAAATTGCATTGTGGAGGAAGAAAGACTCCAAGCGGGCTCTGGAGGTCTCCCAGCACACCGAGGACATGGGGCTGATCCTGGGGGCCTGTGCTGGCGGTCTGGTGGTCCATCCTGCTTCTGGGGGCCATCGTCATCGTCATCAAGAAGGGGTGAGTGGATTTGAAAATGTATCATGTGTTAACGTTATGGGTTAGAGCCTGTTAACACGAGTTCGAGCCTAAAATCCGCAGCAGCGGACATGTCAAAATGTTTCTGTGTCTGCTGATGACCTATGACCTATGGTATTAAAATGAGTTAGGGCTGTTAAAAGTCCCGCAGTGGAAGTCTTAAGTTCCTACATCGCCTATCCAGAGGAGTAAATTTATCTCCATTCCACTTTAGCAGCTACAGGGTCTATTGAGAAAAGCATTTGGCAATTAGAGTGAATTAGAAGCAGAGCAAGTGGAATGGTAGAGCATCACTCCTAAACTCTCCCAGAGAGTCAGCCAAGCTTTTGTGTTTCATCTCATCTTTTAATTTCAAGGTCTGCGTGTTGGCTGAGCCCCAAATGCAACGACTCACTGGCTGCTTTGCACCTCCAAATGAGCTCTGTCCTGGCTTCCACCTGCAGTGTGTTCTTCCTGTAGCTCTCCACCTCCAAATGAGCTCTGTCCTGGCTTCCACCTGCAGTGTGTTCTTCCTGTAGCTCTCCACCTCCAAATGAGCTCTGTCCTGGCTTCCACCTGCAGTGTGTTCTTCCTGTAGCTCTCCACCTCCAAATGAGCTCTGTCCTGGCTTCCACCTGCAGTGTGTTCTTCCTGTAGCTCTCCACCTCCAAATGAGCTCTGTCCTGGCTTCCACCTGCAGTGTGTTCTTCCTGTAGCTCTCCACCTCCAAATGAGCTCTGTCCTGGCTTCCACCTGCAGTGTGTTCTTCCTGTAGCTCTCCACCTCCAAATGAGCTCTGTCCTGGCTTCCACCTGCAGTGTGTTCTTCCTGTAGCTCTCCACCTCCAAATGAGCTCTGTCCTGGCTTCCACCTGCAGTGTGTTCTTCCTGTAGCTCTCCACCTCCAAATGAGCTCTGTCCTGGCTTCCACCTGCAGCGTGTTCTTCCTGTAGCTCTCCACCTCCAAATGAGCTCTGTCCTGGCTTCCACCTGCAGTGTGTTCTTCCTGTAGCTCTCCACCTCCAAATGAGCTCTGTCCTGGCTTCCACCTGCAGTGTGTTCTTCCTGTAGCTCTCCACCTCCAAATGAGCTCTGTCCTGGCTTCCACCTGCAGTGTGTTCTTCCTGTAGCTCTCCACCTCCAAATGAGCTCTGTCCTGGCTTCCACCTGCAGCGTGTTCTTCCTGTAGCTCTCCACCTCCAAATGAGCTATGTCCTGGCTTCCACCTGCAGTGTGTTCTTCCTGTAGCTCTCCACCTCCAAATGAGCTCTGTCCTGGCTTCCACCTGCAGTGTGTTCTTCCTGTAGCTCTCCACCTCCAAATGAGCTCTGTCCTGGCTTCCACCTGCAGTGTGTTCTTCCTGTAGCTCTCCACCTCCAAATGAGCTCTGTCCTGGCTTCCACCTGCAGTGTGTTCTTCCTGTAGCTCTCCACCTCCAAATGAGCTCTGTCCTGGCTTCCACCTGCAGTGTGTTCTTCCTGTAGCTCTCCACCTCCAAATGAGCTCTGTCCTGGCTTCCACCTGCAGTGTGTTCTTCCTGTAGCTCTCCACCTCCAAATGAGCTCTGTCCTGGCTTCCACCTGCAGTGTGTTCTTCCTGTAGCTCTCCACCTCCAAATGAGCTCTGTCCTGGCTTCCACCTGCAGTGTGTTCTTCCTGTAGCTCTCCACCTCCAAATGAGCTCTGTCCTGGCTTCCACCTGCAGCGTGTTCTTCCTGTAGCTCTCCACCTCCAAATGAGCTATGTCCTGGCTTCCACCTGCAGTGTGTTCTTCCTGTAGCTCTCCACCTCCAAATGAGCTCTGTCCTGGCTTCCACCTGCAGTGTGTTCTTCCTGTAGCTCTCCACCTCCAAATGAGCTCTGTCCTGGCTTCCACCTGCAGTGTGTTCTTCCTGTAGCTCTCCACCTCCAAATGAGCTCTGTCCTGGCTTCCACCTGCAGTGTGTTCTTCCTGTAGCTCTCCACCTCCAAATGAGCTCTGTCCTGGCTTCCACCTGCAGTGTGTTCTTCCTGTAGCTCTCCACCTCCAAATGAGCTCTGTCCTGGCTTCCACCTGCAGTGTGTTCTTCCTGTAGCTCTCCACCTCCAAATGAGCTCTGTCCTGGCTTCCACCTGCAGTGTGTTCTTCCTGTAGCTCTCCACCTCCAAATGAGCTCTGTCCTGGCTTCCACCTGCAGTGTGTTCTTCCTGTAGCTCTCCACCTCCAAATGAGCTCTGTCCTGGCTTCCACCTGCAGCGTGTTCTTCCTGTAGCTCTCCACCTCCAAATGAGCTCTGTCCTGGCTTCCACCTGCAGTGTGTTCTTCCTGTAGCTCTCCACCTCCAAATGAGCTCTGTCCTGGCTTCCACCTGCAGTGTGTTCTTCCTGTAGCTCTCCACCTCCAAATGAGCTCTGTCCTGGCTTCCACCTGCAGTGTGTTCTTCCTGTAGCTCTCCACCTCCAAATGAGCTCTGTCCTGGCTTCCACCTGCAGTGTGTTCTTCCTGTAGCTCTCCACCTCCAAATGAGCTCTGTCCTGGCTTCCACCTGCAGCGTGTTCTTCCTGTAGCTCTCCACCTCCAAATGAGCTCTGTCCTGGCTTCCACCTGCAGTGTGTTCTTCCTGTAGCTCTCCACCTCCAAATGAGCTCTGTCCTGGCTTCCACCTGCAGTGTGTTCTTCCTGTAGCTCTCCACCTCCAAATGAGCTCTGTCCTGGCTTCCACCTGCAGTGTGTTCTTCCTGTAGCTCTCCACCTCCAAATGAGCTCTGTCCTGGCTTCCACCTGCAGCGTGTTCTTCCTGTAGCTCTCCACCTCCAAATGAGCTCTGTCCTGGCTTCCACCTGCAGCGTGTTCTTCCTGTAGCTCTCCACCTCCAAATGAGCTCTGTCCTGGCTTCCACCTGCAGTGTGTTCTTCCTGTAGCTCGCCGGGCGATGGAGCTCCACTCATCTGAGTGTGAAATACATCATCGAGGGCGTGTTACTCTGTTGCCCACTCAATTACATGAGGCGAGCAGCTGTGAGGTGCCAGTGGATGGGCTCGTAATTGGTTTGGAAGGTTGTTTTGGAGAGGAGAACTCTGCCGCCGTGGTGGTTATGCTCAGGAAGAATAGAGGCAGAATGAATGGGGATGTCTGGAAGAAGGAAGTGACTGATAAGATTCAGCGGGCCAATCTCGCCAGCACAATGTGAACTAGACAGCCACACGGGGCAAAGGGAGCAGACAGGTTTCTATTTAGCTGCAAGAAATTGTTGTTTCACGACTGCAAAGTCACATTGTCTATCGATGTGTTTTAGTCCCACTCGCCTGCTTCACGACGGCTTGCTAGTGACATTCCAACACACTGAGCATCTTCATTTGTCTTTTTGACGGCCATCTTAATAAACCATGGTCACCTCTCTTTTTCTCCTCCTCTTCTCCTCTCCTCCTCCTCCATGCTAATCAGAAGGGACTTCTATTCTTACCCTTACTACCCGTAAGTTACTTTCTCTCTCCACCCTGATGCCATCCCCTCTGCTTGCCCTCTGTAGCCCAGGTGTGGAAATGAGCATTGCTATCTCCTCATCCTCTAGCACAGACCCCCCTCCCTACCACCACCTGCCACCACCCCTCCAACTCTCTCTCTCTGCTATCACCAAATCTCACTTTCCACCCATGTACCAGTTTCAATCTCTCAGCCCTTATTTTCTCCCCTCCATCCAATTTCTCATCTTCTCACTCACCCTGCCTTTGCTTATCTCTCGGCTGGTCTTTCTCTCACTCTGCCCCCTTCTCTTCTCTGCTGTCCTCTCTCTCTCTATTATTGCTCCCTGTCCTCTCTTGGGGTTAGGCACTGCTAGCCACTTGGTTGGGCATAGGGTTTGGATATGGGTCAAGGTTAGGGATGGAAGTTCCACGCCCAGCTGGGCCACCAACTGGGCCAGCTCTGAGGCAAAGCCACTGGGCCCGGGCGTCGGCCAATTGGACATTTTTCGGTCTACTGAGGTGTCGGACCAATAACATGGACCCGTTGAGACAATCAGACTGCACAAGTCTACAGAAGTCTGCATGGAGTTGAGGCTTCTACCCTTTTCACGTCATGTAACCATTTCTCAAAACATGGTCAAATCCTTTTCCTGCTCGGTTGCTGAGAAAGTTTTTCTGTGTTAACAACATGTTAGCAACATGTTAGCAACATGTTAGCAAGCATTAGCAAGTTATGTTGATTGTTTTCATGAACGCCGGGATCATGCCGAATGGTGCGTCGCTTTGCTGCCGCAAGGAATTGTGGGGCGGCATTATTTACTTTGCTTACATAAAGGATGGTCCAGTGCATCCTATCTTAAAGGAGCTAAGTCAGGAAGCATTGAAGCACCTTTCTTTAGCATTTAGAGAATTCAAACAGCTCTTATCATGGCTGCCACTTATGCACGTCTGGGGCATTTCACTCAGTTAGGAACATTCCTAAGCAAAAAAGACAATTCAAACGCAGTCCTCGTCTCCAATAAGTTCCTGCCAGACCATGAGGCGCGCACAACAGAGAGATCTCCTGCAACCCTCTCTTGTCTGTTTGAATATTCTGCAGTGCCAGTCAGCAGTCACGTCTCTGTGGAAATGCAGACTTTTTCCTTGAGCTGCCCTCCAGAATATTCACTCGGCTGAGTCGAGACACATTCATAAAAAGAGCCATATCTTTGTCGGTTATTGCATAACATCAGAATGTCAGCGCTAGGATTTGAAATGTTTGCCAATATTGCGGTTGTGTGTGTGTGTCGGTGTGTGTGTTTGTGTGTGTGTGTGTGTTTGTGTGTGTGTGTGTGTGTGTGTGTCCAGATGAGTAGCATAGCTCGGTGAACGAGTCGATCAGCATGCTCGGCTGTCCGCCCGGCGCCGCTGTGGAAGGAAAAGCCCGCCATACTGTACCACACGGGTCAGCTCCACCCGGCCATATGGGTGGCCGACCTCCTCCAGCACATCAACCAGAAGAAGACTGCTGAGAGATACATACAGCAGAGTACGAGGTGAGACCATACACTTCTGAGCCTCCACCGCTTTTAATATTCATTCATATTCATTTCATCTCCATTACAGAGACAATGCACATACACTGAACTTCTGGGGCGGCTGTAGCTCAGGAGGTAGAGCGGGTCATCCACTAATCGCTTTGGATAAAAGAGGTCGGTGGTTCGATTCCCGGCTCCTCCAGTCTGCATGTCGAAGTGTCCTTGGGCAAGACACTGAACCCCAAACTGCTCCCGTTGGTGTGCCAGCACCCTGCGTGGTAACCTGCCACCATCGGTGTGTGAATGGGTGAATGTACCTACTGACTGTAAAGCGCTTTGGATAAAAGCGCTATATAAATGCAGCCCATTTATTTACCATTCTGGAACTGTGCCGACTAATTAGGCTTTTTAAAGTAACTTTGGTAGCAGTTTACATTACAGCTCGGTAATAACATGATAATAGGGGGCTAATAGTGTAATAATAAAGATAGAAAGTAATAATTAGGTAATACCGTGTAATTACTAAAGTAATAATCGAGTAATAGCTTGGTACTAACAATCCAGGGTAACAGGGCCAGAAACAAATGGTAACTAGAAAAGTGCACTCAATAGAGGCGCCACTACACCTAACCATAGCCAAACTCAAACCAAACTGCGAAGGAAAACACTACGGGAAACCCCAGCATTTATTGCCTGGTTCACACTATAGAGAGGCAAAGTGACCGCCTACTTCCTGCTTCAGCATTGTAACAGAGATTGTCATCCGCCATTTATTTTCCCTTAGACATTTAGTAAAATTCTCATAAAAAGAGTTTTACTGGTTCAAACCAAACGGTTCAGCTAACGCTATAATCGGGAGAGACTATAGAACATTTCACTCTGACCAAAACTTAAAAAAATATATATATATTTTCTTCAAACCCGCATTTTGTAATGTTTTGGTCCAAGTGAAATGTTATGCGATCTATCCTGTTTCTAAATATATCTGTACCGTTTGGTTTGAACCAGTAAAACTCTTTTTATAAGCATTTTACGAAATGTCTATGGGAAAATAAATGGCGGATGAAAATCTCTGGTACAGTGCTGAAGCAGGAATGACGTTCCACTTTGGCTCTCTATTACACCCCTATTACCATGTTGTTACCAAGCTGTAATGTAAAGTGCTACCGTAACTCCTTTTAGCTTTCTTTGAACTCTCATATCAAGTCGTCCTCATCAGCCGGTGGCACCGGCTAAGTTTTTGCACCTCCACCTGCAGGAATCCAGATGCACTTTTCCATTCATTAAGATATCCCTAGAGGGGCCGCCCCCCCATCGTCCCACCACACACACACACACACACAATCGATATAGGGGTCTCTTTCTCCCTCCTCAGTCTGGCTCCCCATTGCCTTTAGAAATAAACAAGGAGAAGGAACCCAGCATGCACACTTCTGTCTGACTTCATAGCCCTTATTTCCCACAGGCTCGTGCTGCTACCATTGATCAGACCTGTTGCAAAGCATTGTGGGGGCTGTGAATGGTACAGGCGCTTGTTGTTGTTGGTAGAGTATGTGTTGTACTAAGAAGCCAACATCTGGAATCTGACTTTGAGTAAACAGAGCCACTATATAAACAAGGCAGTGAGTGCTACAGTAAACGTGTCGTCCTCCTCGGGTGATGCAGACCCCGCTTCTAGCGCTCCCGTTGGGTCAATTTGAAAAGGCTGCAAAGCAGTGGTGAGGTGCATCATTTCCAGGGGCGGACTGGGATTCAAATTCAGGCCGGGCATTAGATACCAAGCAGGCCAGGCCGATATGGGCCGATGTGCGTGCCGGCGCCCAAAGGGACGTTTGAAGCCCAATTTGGACCGTTTGAAGCCCAATTTGGGCCATTTGAAGCCAGATTTGGGCCGTTTGAAGCCCAATTTGGGCCGTTTGAAGCCAGATTTGGGCCGTTTGAAGCCCAATTTGGGCCGAGTCCAATTTTACAATGAGATTCACCCACTTTAACCCTGAATAAAGTAATAAAACTACTAGTAAACCAGTAGGCGGCGCCTGGCCTGCTGTTCAGTGAGTGGCCTGACTGGGGGCACACATTTTTTTTTTTTTTTTTTTTTTTGCAGGCCAGGCCAGGCCACCGGGCATTTGCCCGACGTGCCCAATTATGCAGTCCGCGCCTGATCATTTCCCAAAGTTTCGTAGTGATATGCATAATTTCAGGTTTCGCCAAAATTGGATCAATGACACAAATGAGTGAACAATTTAGCACCCCGCATGTACCAGTATGTATCAGGATCAGTGTTATTTTAAAAATACCTCAACGCAGATGCAGTTTTTCACCAAGTTTCATCGAAATCCAACCAGTCGTGTCTGAGAAATAGTGCGTGACGGACGAATGAACAATCAAATGTTGATAAATCCAACGCCCACCTTGATTTGAGTTCAGCTGATGAGATCAGACTGTAGCTCTGAATAAAACAAAGGTGTATGAAGGAGAGTCGGCGAGGCTTGAAGGAAAGAGGGAGGCGGACAGAGGCAGTGGAGGGCGGCTTGTTAAACAGGATTAGATCAGGCAGTACCTGCACGGGATCCAGTGGAAGATGTAATCCCCTGATCAGCATGCTTTCCCTGGCTCATTCAGGGCCTCAGGTGGGCCCAATTTGGCCCCTTCGCCCGAGGGGGATTGGCGCGCCGCTGATGAGGGACTTAGCTCGCGGTGTTACTGATGAGGGACTTAGCTCGCAGTGTTACGAGTGGCTGATGAGGGACTTAGCTTGCGGTGTTACGAGTGGCTGATGAGGGACTTAGCTCGCGGTGTTACGAGTGGCTGATGAGGGACTTAGCTCGCGGCGGTACGAGTGGCTGATGAGGGACTTAGCTCGCGGCGGTACGAGTGGCTGATGAGGGACTTAGCTCGCGGCGGTACGCGTGGCTGATGAGGGACTTAGCTCGCGGCGGTACGCGTGGCTGATGAGGGACTTAGCTCGCGGTGTTACGAGTGGCTGATGAGGGACTTAGCTCGCGGTGTTACGCGTGGCTGATGAGGGACTTAGCTCGCGGTGTTACGAGTGGCTGATGAGGGACTTAGCTCGCGGCGGTACGAGTGGCTGATGAGGGACTTAGCTCGCGGCGGTACGAGTGGCTGATGAGGGACTTAGCTCGTGGCGTTACGCGTGGCGGGAATGTGCCCGCCGATGCAGAAAGGAGGATCAGGCCCACTTGAGACGCAACAGGATGTGACACGACTCGAGCCGGGCCCTGCACCCATTCTCTCAGCAAAGCTCACATCTTTTATTCTGTGGTTGTTGTTTTCTCCTCTTCCATCACTCATCATGTTGATTTAGATTCCACGCCTCGTCTCCCTGCGGCAGCACATTTGCTAGATGGGTGTCATAAACAGCTGTCACAAACGTAGCACTTTAACACTAAGGTATTACTTCCAAGATTCAAGATTTTTATTGTCACTCCGTTGTAAAAGTACCCACATGTGAAATTCTTATGCTGTGGGCTCCGTTACAGACAAGGTGCAGGAGGTAAGTAGGTACAAAATCACAGCAAACGACAAATAGAGCACACAATCACAACAACAACAATAGGGCAAAATAGTTAAATAGGGCAAACAATGTACACAGTGGATGTAAGGCAGTTGGGGCAAACAGTAAAATAAGAGCGGTAATAAAGAAATAATAAGGTATTAGAACAGAATAAGATAAATATTAAATACTCGGTATCGGTATTCGGTATCGGCAAGTACCCAGATGTCCGTACTCGTACTCGTTCAGCAAAAAAGTGGTATCGGGACAACCCTAATAGGGGGGCAATAGTGTGATAATAAAGATATAAAGTAATAATTAGGTAATACCGTGTAATTACTAAAGTAATAACCGAGTAATAGCTTGGTACTAACAATCCTGGGTAAGAGGGCCAGAAACAAATGGTAAATAGAAAAGTGCACATCTCCAACAGGCGCCGCTACGCCTAACCATAGCCAAACCCAAACTGCGAAGGAAAACACTACGGGAAACCCGTTTATTGCCTAGTAATTACATGGTATTACCTAATTATTACTTCTTTATTATCACACTATAGAGAGGCAAAGTGACCGCCTACTTCCTGCTTCAGCACTGTACCAGAGATTTTCATCCGTCATTTATTTTCCCATAGACATTTTGTAAAATGCTTATAAAAATAGTTTTACTGGTTCAAACCAAACGGTTCAGCTAACGCTATAATCGGGAGAGACCATAGAACATTTCACTCGGACTAAAACTTAAAAAAACATTGAAAAACATTTCTACCGTTTGGTTCGAACCAGTAAAACTTTTTATAAGCATTTTACAAAATATCTATGGGAAAATAAATGGCGGATGAAAATCTCGGGTACAGTGCTGAAGCAGGAAGTGACGTTCCACTTTGGCTCTCTATTACACCCCTATTACCATGTTGTAGGGGTCAAACCTTGTGTAAAAGGCGTTCAGTTCATCCGGTAGGGAGGTGTTTGGGGTGCACTGTTTTTCCCCCTTGAAGACGGAAGCAGCATGGAGTCGTCTCCAAAGGTGTCTTGGGTTGTTGGAGTCAAGTTTGGACTCCATCTGCTTGCAAAATTCCCTCTTTGTATTTTTGATTGTTGTTCTGAGGGTATAGCATGCCTCTTTGTATTTTTGATTGTGGTTCTGAGGGTGTAGCATGCCTGTTTGTATTTTTGATTGTTGTTCTGAGGGTGTAGCATGCCTGTTTGTATTCCTCCGGTGATCCAGAATTGAAGGCAGTGGTCCATGCATGGGGGGCTGCATGGACATCACTGTTTCATGTTTCAGTCTCTGTAATGAGGGACGATTGCCCATCTTTCGCCGAAGACTAAAAACACACCTTTTCAGACTCCACCTGGGCCCATCTTGAACTAACAGTTCTTAAAAATAAAAATAAAGCTTCTCAATCTACTTTCTAGAGGTGCTACTCTATTCCTTCCAAAGTTGTAGCTGTCACAGATTGTGTTGCAAAGTTGATTTCTCTACTGTTGACAAAATGTGATATTAAGTCGCTTTGGATAAAAGCATCTGCCAAATGACGTAATGTAATGTAATGTAATGCGATGAGGAGGATGGAGGTGTGATCCGATTTGCCAAAAAGGCGGGCGGAGGAGGGCTTTGTAGGAGGAGACAGAAAAAGTAATCCAAACTGTACAAAACGGGACTAAGCAATGCCGAAGCTGAACTATATACATTAAGAAAGCAATTATTTAAAAAGAATGCCTAGGCTACTCTATTACACTATAAAATACCTATGTTATTTACAATCATTGCAGAGCTACAAGCAAGTCGCCCTCTCCCGGCACCTTCGTTCAACTTCCATCACTCATAATGTTGATTTAGATTCAATGCCTCGTCTCCCCGCGGCAGCACATTTGCTAGATGAGTGTCATAAACAGCTGTCACAAATGTAGCACTTTAACACTAAGGTATTACAGAGCAGCAGAGCTTCACACTGCATCTGGGATGAGAGTGTATCAGGTGGGCTCCCTCCCTCCACCTTCCTCAAGGCCACAGCCATCTCTCAGCTCTCAGCCTCGCTCCATGTTGTGGCAGATCATGTCTGACTGTGCAAGATGCTGTAATGCTGCAGTGACTCGGACAACCTCAGGGCGACACATTAGCTAAGTTGCTCCATTGTGCTTCTCAGGAGGCATGGAAGACACGTTGTCCTTGCTTCTGCTTTCTGTCTCATTTTTTTATATTTTATTTTCATTTTTTACATCCAATAGAGACACACAAAAAACAAAGACAAACAAGCTCAGTCACAGGAAAGGAAAAGAAAAAAAACCCATAAACATATCAACATTCCGACATTATAATGAGGTGCTACCAGCCGCATAAGGTGCTTTTGTGCTTCTAAGAGATGTTATACAGTATATAGAATCCCCTTGTAAGAAGTCAATGGGAAATCAGCTGAGTGAGTTACCCGTCGCCCCTAACCTCATCCAAGTAGGCCATAAATGGGTCCCAGATGGTAGAAAACTTCCGAAGTGAATTGGTCCTCAGGAACCTGAGTCTCTCCATACGTATAACTGAAACCATGTCCGTCAGCCATAACTGAAAAGAAGCGGGGGAGGGGGACTTCCACTCCCTTAGAATAAGTCTCTTGGCGACGGTCGTCCCCTGTGTCAGAGACTGCTGCACAGCCGTGGGAAGGAACAGAGAAGATTCCGAGCAGCCAAAGATGGAAAGTTCCGCCTCCGGCTGAAGGGTTACTTTATAGGGCTCGGAGTACCAATCAAATATTTTGGACCAAAATGTAGATAATAGAGGGCAAAACCAAAAACCATGGGACAATGTACCCTCCAACACTTGACACCTACCACAAAGTGGTGAGACCGAGGGGTAGATCTTGTGCAACTTAGACTTTGAATAATGAAGACGGTAAGTGACTTTAAAGTCCAACGGAACGCAAGTAGCGCGAGGGTCAGAGACGTTTCAGAGTCTGAAAACAAATCTTGTCTGAGATTACAGTGTTGAGACTGAGAGGCGGGCAATAATAGCATGTCGATGATTTGATATTTCATGTCTAACCTTAGTAATTAATTACATCATCAATGAACAATAAAACCTGCTCTGATTATGCCAATGCCAACTACATACATTAGATGTGAGTCGTTGTCTGTTTTTACTTCCCCTGCTGCTCAATCACCTCTGTGATCACCGCTGCTCAATCATCTCTGTCGATCCTCCAGCTGCCGCCTTAAGAGCTGGTCCCACTAGTCCTGCTTTAGTGTTGTGTTTGACTCATTGCTTGACCAGAGGACATCTGGACTTTATGTCAGTCCTTCTGTTACTCACACCGGATTGTCATTTAGTGACTACACCACTCAGCAATGACTATATCTAAGCTTGTGAGATTCCATCACTGCGATTCCAGAGATCCCGCAAGAGCCCATAAGCTCGGAGCGCCGCGCCTCGTGACTCACCCGGGCGCTTTTTGTAGAGGCGACACCGCACAGTAATCGGACCCAATATAACTTGACTGATCCTTTCATCTGCTCTCAGTTATTTTCATCTTACCTACTGTTCGGCTGGAGTGGGTATCTCGAGGCGTGGATTCACACTCCTGTGCAGATCCTGGCAGCTTCTGGCATCAGACAGGCCTACAGTGTCTGAAGAATAGCTGCTTTTTTCCCATTGATTACAGGCCAGGCCGCGGCTCTCTCCTAAAGCACGGGTCATGTAAAGGTGGCTGTGAAAACCTCTCTTAACAATCTCACCTCCATTTTTGGTGCCGCTCGCTCTAGTGCTCAGTAAGAGCTTTGAAAATCAAGCAGGGTTTAATGTGAGCTGTTACACTACGCTCCCTGAATGAATCAAACAGGGTTTAATGTGAGCTGTTACAGTACGCTCCCCAGGGCCGGCTCGCCCTACAGGCGAAACAGTTTCCTGCCTGGGGCGCCAGTTCGGCTAGGGCGCTCTGTAGCCCTCACAAAACAACAAACAAACAAAAAACTAAAATCGCTGGTGTGCGCCCAGGCGCCCCCTCCTTTTCTGCACAATCAGTGCCTGAAATTGGGCGCAGGATTGCGGGAATCCCGACAAGCCGCTTGTCACAGACAGCACCAGTGCAGCAGCTGAGTAGCCTACATCGGAGGTGGTGGTGAGTGTCACTTCACCTGCCTTAGTGCCTTCTCCTCCCCATCAAAAGTGAACCAGGAAAATACATTTTAAAAGGCTGTAGGCTGCTTTAGTTTGGTTTCCCTCTTTTTTTTGTTTTGTTTCTGTTTGACATCTACTAGACTAGCGTTTATAATCGTGGTCGCTTTCAGTAGTCTGGAGCCGTTTTGAAACATTTCTGCTGATTCAGGCGAACTCATTGACAAAGCACCTGGACGATTTTTATTGTGAAGAACCTACAGATACTGTGACTATTGACAGAGAAGGGGAGCGAGAGAGAGAGAGAGAGGGGGGGGGGGG
Source organism: Poromitra crassiceps (assembly GCF_964638095.1). Lineage (NCBI taxonomy): Eukaryota > Metazoa > Chordata > Actinopteri > Beryciformes > Melamphaidae > Poromitra > Poromitra crassiceps. Next base: position 21,343,363 of record NC_139643.1, on the reverse strand, counting down.
GAGAAGAGAAAAGACGTGAGTGAAACAGCAGAGCAGATTGTGGGAGAAACCAATGTGCAAGTAAGTAACAAGCTGCTGCTGCTGCTATCCAGAGACGTACACAGACAGTTTAGGGGCCAGGTGCATAAGTGAAAAAGGGGCACCCCCTCATAATTATTTATAAAAAATATAAAGTGTACAAGTCAGGCCTGGATAAACAGAGTAACCAGTGACTCCTGCTACCAATTTACATTAAATGGATTTAAATAAATGGATAAATAAACAAAAATCTCTTCATTTTGACACAATTTGAAATCACACAATTTATCAGTGAATTACTGTAATGTATAGATTCATTATGCTATAGCATATTTTCTACTGATACTTATATTAACCCAGTGGCACTCATATTCTGGTTTATTTCAAGAAAAACATTTTGGCTAGTGGAAATTCAAATTGGCTGGTAACTTTAAAATCTAGCAGCTATATTGACTGGTGATCAAAAGTTAATTTCAAGCCCTGCAGGGAGAGCAGGTGGTGACATGGGAGTGAGAAAAGGAGTCAATCTAATACTAATGTTAATTTAAAATGAGATATTCCTATAAATCTGGCTTCAAACGACCAAAATCTTTATATGATAATAATAATAATAATAAATGCTGGTGATTCACAGATGTACGTGTGTGTGTGGGGGGGGGGGGGGAGGAGTGGGGGCGCCAAATCAAGTCTCGCCTAGGGCTCCAATATGACGCTCCCTGAAGGCCTGTGTCAGCATCAGTGTTGGGCACTCATTACTAAAAAAGTAATATATTACATATTACTCGTTACTATTTTCAAAAGTAATATTATTACTTTACTTATTACTCCATGCCAAAAGTAATTCGTTAGATACTCGTTATATTACTTTTCCGTTACATTCCACACAAATGGCAATAGGCCTTTTTCACTGCAGCGATTTTGTGTCTAAAAGGCAGGAGATAACACAGGTGCACCAAGATGTTAATTAGGGCTTCCAACTTCCAGTCCATTTAGGTGTTCCAGTGCTGGAGCCCTAATTAGTTAGTTGGTTGCACCTGTGTATACTCTGTCTTCTAGACACAAATGGCCGTTGTGAAAAAGGCCCATGGCGTTTTTCTCATCAAAATGCAGACTTTGCGGTGCGAATGTGTGAACTAGGTCTATTATGTGCCGTTCCATTTAAACTAATGGCTTTGCCAGAGCACAGCTTCCTACAGAGATGCTTGATGAAGAGCACACCTGGCTCAAAGTGATGACTGACAAGATGCAATCTTTTAAACAGCTTCTGTTTTATAGAATGCAGTATGCACTGCCAATGCAAACTCAATACGTATAGGCTACATCTTTGCTTAACAAGTTTGTCACAAATAACGTTAGCTCTGCAACATTAACATTAACCTGACAATAATAACAGCAATGTTTGATCTCCACCAGCTTGTGAGTTTTTACGTTATCTCTGTATTTTAACAGTTTTCCGGTTTCTGTTGTGCTGTCCTCTCGTCTCGTAACGTTAACGTTAGGAAGTTTGAGCTCGTGTTTTTCACAGTGGAAAGAGTGTTAGTAGCCTACCTGTCCTGGACACCGTTTACATTTGACTTTGATGTTCAATCGTGTCACCTTTCTTCCCGACAAAAACAAAGTCATCCAGCCACGGATTTTCCTCCTCGGCTCAGCAGGACAGAGAGGGAGGTGTGCCTGCCTGTTGCCTGGTGCTCTGATGTGCTCTGCGGTGACGTCACCTTGTTTTGGGAGCGCATGCTGCTTGTGATCAGTGAATGCCGACTGCGTGTCGTTTTGCAGCGCAGCGGCATCACAGAATGGACTCAACAAAAGATGTAACGACTAACGTAACGAGCTCGTTTATCTTGAAGTAACTGTAATATTATTACTTATATTCTATAGTAATTCGTTACACTACTCGTTACTTGGAAAAAGTAATATTATTACAGTAACGAGTAACTAGTAACTCGTTACTTCCCAACACTGGTCAGCATGTGTGGGCGTACCGTACGTGGTTTAAAGGAGAGTGCTGTAGTGGTTAAAGTGATCCTCTGAAAGATTGTTATGTCATTTTTAAGTCACGATCTATCTGAGTGACTTAACACAATGGTGATTGAGCCTATGGCCCATTGATGGAAGCCTTTGCATTTTCATTTTCAAAACTTTCCCATGGCAATACTGTACCTGTCAGTCAATCTCTGCACTGTCGCTCTCTGTGAAGTCGTGCTTCTGTGTCTCTCTTCCGCGCCATCTGAATTTGTGCCACGGCATCTCTCTGATGTGGGTTTGATATGCTATATAGGCACCACTCCCCAAGGGACACCCACACACAGATGGGGAGCGAGACAGAGACAGAGAGACAGAGAGACAGAGAGAGATAGCAAGACAGTCCCTTACTCTCTTTATTCTCTCCCGGCTCTGATCCTATGTATTCAGTCAAGCTGTTTCCCTCTGAGCGTCTCCTGTAACTCATGTGTTCTGGAGCTGCCCAAGGTTATCAAACTTCTAGAATAAAATATTTCAAACCTTTTCAAGCATTTTGCCCAGACCTATTGACTTAGACCCTCTGATGGCAGTTGTAGGAATTATAGACCCTGGCATAATAAGTGGTGATGAACATGATGTTATCATGTCTCTGTTTATTGGCACGGGGACGGATCAGAAATCTGCACCAACTCATTCAAACTTTATGAATGATGTAATGAAGCATTTGGAACTAGAGAAAATTTAATTTTCTCTGAGGAAACAAGAACATACATTTGACAAGATCTGGCAACCTTTTCTGGATCATTTCAAGTCCATGAAGTCGTCCGACAAGCATTTAAATGGTCCCTTTGAAAAAAAGTATAAAAAAAAAAAAAAAATCTGTGTGTGTGTGTTTTAATTGTTTTTCTCGTGTTTTTGGTTCATTCTTGTTTAAAAAAAACATCAGTGTTATACGCTGATCTGACATATCTATCAGTATGTGTGTATGTATGTATGTTTGTGGAGTATTTTTCAGAAAATAAATACAGTAAAAGAAAAATGTTTCCCCCTCTGATTTCCCTGCATAGTTTTTTTGTTTGTCTCAGTACTAATGCAATAAATCTTTCTCTCTCTCTCTTTGACATTTTGTTCTCTCAAGTGCTTCTGGAGTAGCATAGTATGCTAAAGAGCAAGATAAAGAGAATATGGTTACATATATGATATATGGAATATGCAACATGGAAAGGATGAGAGGGGTAAAGGATGTGAGATTCTTTTAATTATAAACATTTATTTAATAAACTTAAAAAATAAAGTGCATAAGTGAAGCGTGAATCAACACAATTCATTCAACACAATTTTTCTCATGCTCATGGAGATGCTGCAAAATCTGCATGGATGCAATTTCATATAATGGAGAATTATAATCCTTCAGTAAAGTAAAACTTTAAAATACTGAAAAAGTGCAACACTAAAAAGCCACTAGGTTACAGTAATGAGAGTACTTTACTTCGATCCTTGGGTTCAGGTGTACGCTCTCAATCTCTCTATCCCCCTCTCTCTCTCTCACACACACACTTACACTGTATACTTACACTGCACAAAAATCATGCTTTGCATATAGATGTGCGGGGCGAGCGACCCCTCGCCGGTCGGCGGCCGAGGCGTGATCGATCCTTTGTAGCTTAGATGAGCCTTAACTCTGGAGGAGGCAGCAGGTGCTGCAGGCTAACTCTCTATTATGTCCAGAGATGAGGGAGAGGGAGGGAGAGGGAGAGGAGAGGGAGAGGGGGTGGAGAAATGCCAAGCGCACTGTGGAAAGCCAGAATATTGCACTACGCATACAGATTCATTTAGCTGCTAGGATCCCACATCATCCATACAGATTCACTTAGCCGCTAAGATCCAACATCATCCATACAGATTCACTTAACTGCTAAGATCCAACATCATCATACAGATTCACTTAACTGCTAAGATCCAACATCATCATACAGATTCACTTAGCTGCTAAGATCCAACATCATCATACAGATTCACTTAGCTGCTAAGATCCAACATCATCATACAGATTCACTTAGCTGCTAAGATCCAACATCATCATACAGATTCACTTAGCTGCTAAGATCCAACATCATCATACAGATTCACTTAACCGCTAAGATCCAACATCATCATACAGATTCACTTAGCTGCTAAGATCCAACATCATCCATACAGATTCACTTAGCTGCTAAGATCCAACATCATCATACAGATTCACTTAACCGCTAAGATCCAACATCATCATACAGATTCACTTAGCTGCTAAGATCCAACATCATCCATACAGATTCACTTTGCCTCTAAGATCCAACATCATCATACAGATTCACTTTGCCTCTAAGATCCAACATCATCATACAGATTCACTTTGCCTCTAAGATCCAACATCATCATACAGATTCACTTAGCTGCTAAGATCCAACATCATCCATACAGATTCACTTTGCCTCTAAGATCCAACATCATCATACAGATTCACTTTGCCTCTAAGATCCAACATCATCATACAGATTCACTTTGCCTCTAAGATCCAACATCATCATACAGATTCACTTTGCCTCTAAGATCCAACATCATCATACAGATTCACTTCGCCTCTAAGATCCAACATCATCATACAGATTCACTTCGCCTCTAAGATCCAGCATCATCTGTCTCTTCATCTTGACTGGTCCGTCCCTTTGGCGGAGCGTTAACAGCTTCTGCCGAAAAATTCACATCTCATTTCAGTAATACACACACACACACACGCACGCACACACACACACACACAATATCAGAGAGGGAGAGAGCCGTGACGAACAGGTGTGAAGAGGAGGGAACGCAGCGGTTAAAGTAGCCTGCCCACGTTTGGTGCATTAAAACCCACAGAGGCCGGGAGCAGCTCACCTTGGCTCAACACGAAAGCAGTAAAGCCATCTGCTGTATAAAGGCTCTATCTGCTAAAGGCTCTAGCTGTTGTAAAAAGGCTCTAGCTGTTGTAAAAAGGCTCTAGCTGCTGTATAAAGGCTCTAGCTGTTGTAAAAAGGCTCTAGCTGTTGTAAAAAGGCTCTAGCTGCTGTATAAAGGCTCTAGCTGCTGTATAAAGGCTCTAGCTGTTGTAAAAAGGCTCTAGCTGCTGTATAAAGGCCCTATCTCCTGTATAAAGGCTCTAGCTGTTGTAAAAGGCTCTAGCTGATGTATAAAGGCTCTATCTCCTGTATAAAGGCTCTAGCTGTTGCAAAAAGGCTATATCTGCTGTATAAAGGCTCTAGCTGTTGTAAAAAGGCTCTATCTGCTGTATAAAGGCTCGATCTCCAAGGCTCTAGCTGTTGTAAAAAGGCTCTATCTGCTGTATAAAGGCTCGATCTGCTGTATAAAGGCTCTAGCTGTTGTAAAAAGGCTCTAGCTGCTGTATAAACGCTCTAGCTGCTGTATAAAGGCTCTATCTGCTGTATAAAGGCTCTATCTGCTGAATAAAGGGAGACAGTTGTCAGGCTCTGCTGCTGCCGTGTTTTTTTTGAGACGAGCAAGATTGTTCCTCCTTTGTTCTGTTGTGTTGCTCAGCCGTCACTAGGGGCCTTGTTGCTCAGCCGTCACTAGGGGCCTTGTTGCTCAGCCGTCACTAGGGGCCTTGTTGCTCAGCCGTCACTAGGTGCCTTGTTGCTCAGCCGTCACTAGGGGCCTTGTTGCTCAGCCGTCACTAGGTGCCTTGTTGCTCAGCCGTCACTAGGGGCCTTGTTGCTCAGCCGTCACTAGGGGCCTTGTTGCTCAGCCGTCACTAGGGGCTTTGCAAAGTCGGCCTTGGGAGCGTCGTCATCGTTGAGCGCCGCTTATACCTTTTGATTTCTCCTCTTTAAAACAAGTGTGGAAGCTAAAAAGCACCACTGATTGTATTGGATATGTGGATCAAAGCTCCCCTATACGCCTACGAGTTGCTTCTTTATCTAATAGAAAACTAAATCATAGACAAAAACACATCACCAGGGACGATGAGTTCGCACCCTCGCATTGAAAATGTCATCTCGGTCAGTTCCAGAGACATGATAATATTCTGCTTAAACAAACTGTGGGTGTCAAGCAGAGCTGGAAAAAAAACACAAAGCGACGTCTTGTTCATTAAAAAGGTACAGCGTAACGGGTGCAGGAGGCGATATGAAGGAGGACCTTGTGATATTATCAACACCATAACGTAATGAAATCAATGGAAGTGAAATCTGCTGCTGGGTGGCTGTGATTTGTTCCAGCACTTGTTTGCACAATGGCTGAGGATTTGTGGCTGTATTGAAGTGATATTTCTCCCCCGCATTGGGAGAACACAGTGCAGGCAATAGTTCATGAATGACACATTAGCCGTTTTCCCACATGCGTACCGGAAAATTACCTGTAAGTCAATATCGGACATTTCCCTTCACACTTATGCTCTCGCATATGGGAATCTAGCAGCGAAATTGCCTGTATGTTGGGGGGCGGGGCGGTACTGCAGAGCAGGTGGGGAGTGACGTGTCGGCAAAACTCTTGATGGTGAAATAAGTTTGCTTGTTTATCCATTCACCTGCGTCGCGTTGAAGCACTTTTTACAGACTGGCTTCGTTTGATGTGTCCGGGCTTGCCTTCGCTGTCGGCAACATAAGCAAAATACTTCCACATTTCGCTTCGTGCATTTGCTTCGTCTGTGTCCCTGTCGGGCTGTGACTGAAGGAGGAGGAGGACTGTGGCCAGAGAGCCAGCAGGCAGCAGAGAGGAGAGATCACAAGATCATTTTGCCAGTTTGCTTTAATGTGCGCGAATGATTAGATTATGCCCGCTGGAACATTAAGCAACGTGTGTACACCTCGCCCATGCCGGCAAATGACTGGACCCGTTCTATACTTGCGCCCGTTATCGCGCATACCGCTCTTCTGACTGGCTCGAAACTGGTGAAATGTCCGCGATGACGGGGTCGCGCTTATACCGGCACGACAACTTTCACACATGCAGGCATTAGACCACGTTCCGGTCATTTAGCGGTACAAAGCGCATGTGGGAAAACGGCTATTGTTACACACATTACACATGGTTACAGACATTGTTACTCTATTGGCCGGCATGGTTACACAGTAACCACTGTAACCACTGTACTGTAGGTGTCTCCATCTTCACTCCCCGTCCCGTGACCTCTCCTCCTCTCCACACACCAAGATGGATGGAGCGAGTGTGTATCTCCACAACTGCCTTTGTCATTAGGTGGGAAGAGCTGCTGCAGCCGCCGGCTCGGCCCGCTCGTGAGTGATCACCTGTTTGTTTGGTGGCCGCGCTCCAAAGTGAAAAGCTTTGATGTGTATGGAGGCCTGTGAAGGACACTCCAGCCTATGTTCTCTTCACATTGCCTAGTCCTGCCTCTGGTGAATATTGTAGGCTGCTGCTGTTGCAATATACACCAGCCCCTCTGGCACAGTGTATTATATCAGCACTGCAGATAGCACAGCCTGCCATATCATTGGTATTAAGCACAAGTATTTAAAGTCAACAGATGCCTATGGATATAGAATCCTCTTAACATATAGCTAACTCTAGAAAGACCAGACTTCTGATTTCAGATTTACGGCCAAACAAGCTTTGATTAAAAATAATAATAATAATAAAAATAAAAAATAAACAATAATAGTGATAATATATATTATTGTTATTATGATGATTGTTATAGTTGTTGTTGCTGTTGTTGTTATTATTTTTATTATTATTATCAAAAATTACTAACCAGTAATACCCAAAATCTATAAAACCTCATGCTGTGAAAATGTATATACCGGTATATATATTTTTTGAATAATAGTAACACCAGCAACACAAAACCGCCTGTGAAATTCAAAGAGAGGCAAAACATTCCCCTGGTTGGACTGCCCTTTTTGCATTCCAGCCTGTTCACATTTTCTTCCATCGGTTTGTCTCCTACTGTCCCCCGTGGGCCACCGTAGATGATTGACGGGAGGCTACGACCGGGCGATTCTTTCCAGTGGGCGAGAAAAACGATCATTGATCAGAACCCAAGCAGTGTGCAGCCTGAAGCAGTGGAAGCTGTTGGCACCACGCAGCCAGCAGAAGAATATAAAACGAGCAGTGCCTTAAACAACTGCACCAGCCTCTTCTACAGGGCCTGCTGCCAGTTTCAATACAGTTACTCAAAAGAAATGCTACAAAATGCTACTTATTCCTATTAAAAGTCTTAGCTGATGAAGATTATGATGCACAGTTGGTTGGACAAAATGTAATATTGCATGTTACTTTGGCCAAAAGTGTCTGCTCAATGACGTAATGTAATGTACAGTATAATATTACAAATTGAATGTTTTATTTGCCAATATTTCAATGAAAGTGCCTCCAAAAAGGACCAAAATGCCAAAAAGTTCCCTCTGGAAAAAAGCTACTTTACCTTGATGTCAACATTAGTGTGTATTTCTAAATAACAATAATCATCATCATCATCATCATCATCATCATCATCATAATAAAACATATTGACTAGTTGTGGGAACAGGGAACAGGCTCTTTCATATCAGAGGTGGACAACGCTGACTGAAATCAAATTTTTAATAAAAAGCTGATATCGGCCCACGATATGAGAGAATACTTCCTCAGGAGCTCAGTGTAGATTGACAGAAAAGGCTGATATTTTCTGTTTAAACTGCTTAGGGCAAATTCTCAATCTTCACATAAGCAGGAGAAAGATTGGGGTTATTATGACTATTCTAATAATGTTCTCTTTGAGCACTTGGAAAATATTCTCTTATTTAAATATTCTGTCAGGAAAGTAGAGACAGTAAATGCCAAAATAAATAAAGTTCCCCTTCCTTTTCATTTCACCGTTTTAACCTTGCAGCTAGTCTACCAGTTGAATGTAGATTTCTGCAATTACTGAGTAGCCTACATTTAAACGTAGAAATAAATCAATTGAAATGATGCGGAAAAGCAATGGTAATAATGTCCCTGTAATTTTGAATGCCTTTGTGTCGTTGGCTGTCAAAACAAATTTCCTCGTTAATTGCACGGCACATGATGCTATTAAAAGATGATGTGTGTGGGCAGTGTTTGGCTTGTCTGATGTGTGTTTTCTGCACTTTCCCTGACATTTATGGACTTATTTACGGCTTACAATTAGAAACAATGCCAACGTGTGGGCATGGCGATGTGAAGTATGTTGACAGTTACGATTATTATTCAACATTTTCAACAGCAGTAATTCAAGTCCATACTGTTCTTCCCCAGTGGGCAATTAGCAGTTAAGGGGCTTATTAGTGCAGTTAGAGTTTTTGTGTAAGTTTGTAAATGTGTTTTTCCCCCTCGTGTCTGTCTCACAGGAGCATCCTGGAGGCTTGTCTGTGTGGAGAGACAGCCATCCCCGTCAGTGAGTTCAGCTAAAAGGAGATGCTGAAGGTGGACTCGCAGCAGAGTGAGGCCTTGCTAAATGTCCTCACTTTGGAGGCTTTTCCTCATCTTTCTATCTTTATCAGGATATTTGGTCCTTATAAGGACTTACGAGGACATTTGGTCATGATAGGACAAAGGTGAATGAAAACACCACACTCATCCTAATTAACATCTCTCAAGCTACTTTTCATATCGGTACAAGGGCGCGGGAAGCTGGGTGCGGTGGGTGCTGCAGCACCCCCTGGTGGCAAGAGATGTATTTATTTTTTTATTTTATTTTTTTACAGTGCACCTGAACGCAACAGGCAAAATACCCGCTGAACAAGTGTCCAAATGTTCATGTACCAATACTGGCCAATACTCCACTTCTGTTATAACATTTCAGTCAAGATATAATCTTTATGACTAAAAGGCTAAATGAATAGCTTAGCAAATGAATAGCCCCGGGGGCCCATGGTACTATTAATCCGGCCCTGGATATATGGGAGGAATAGCAGGTAGACTATCACTGTCCCTGATTCCTGAGGGTAAATTGAGTAATGCTGCAGAGAAGAGGAGAAGACACTGAATAATGACATCACAACAGTATAATCCTATTGTTAATTTAAAATTAAATATTCCTCTAAATATGGCTAAAAGTCCCAAAAGGGTGGGAGAGAGAATGAGGATTCCAACACAGCAGTGGGAGCAAGTGGTGACATGGAGGTGAGTGAGAAAAGGTGACTGAATAATGACACAACAGTCTAATCTTAATGTTAATATTCCTCTAATCTGGCGACAAAGTGGCCAAAAAAAAATTGGCGGCGACCTTTGCACCTTGGACCAAATTTCCCGGCGCCCCCAGCCGTCCCCCCCAATGTTGAATCGGTGGCTACGGCCTTGCAGCACCCCCTACCTAAAAGTACTTCCAGCACCACAGTATCAGTATGGATTAAGCATGTCCTGTAATGTCATATTCGAATAGCATCAAATAGCAGACCTCTCCTAATTGGAACATGTAGTGTGAGTGAAAATTATTGATTGATTGACTGTATACATTTTATGGTCTAAGCAGTTCCTACCAAATCACAGATTAAAACACACACACACACGCACACACACATACACACACACACACACACACACATTTATCATGATTTGGAACAAAAGTGACAATCTTCCCCTCTATTGCTGTTAAAGCCAAAAGCAATACAACACAATATAAATACATTTACAGTATTCACAGACAATAATGATCAACAATCAATCAATCAATCAATATGTTTCACTCAGTAGTCAATCACAATATGAAGCAAGTTCTCATTTAAAATTCCAGAGCTTCAAGATTATTTATAATGTGAGATTGCACTAAATGTGTCTTTATCCATGAAGCCTCATGGTGGTTTTGACTGATAACGAATGTGTTTGAAAGTTTCCCCGGGATGATTTGAGATATTTGTGCTTGTCAAGTATAATAGACAGTGGAGCCGTTTGAGTGGAGAATGTTTTCATTGCCTGTGTCCATCTTTCTTTCAATCCATTTCTGTTTCGCTTCGTCTGTCTCCTCTTCTCACAATCTGTTTTATTCTTTCACTTTATTTCACCATCCATTTCAGCATCTGTGCACACATTCTCTCTCTCTCATACACACACGCACACACAGACACACACACACACACCATTCTAATTATCTTCCATGCATACCCTTTTTCCTCTGTTCTTCATTTGTCTACAGCAGCCTGGTCACCAGAATAACATGTCTGTATTGTAAGTTTCTGCAATCCACACATACGTAGAATATCACGTTTCTGAAGCAGAAATATGTTGCATATCATGTTTCTAGATACGTGTATATCAGCGTTGTCACATTTAGCGTTTTTGTTATTTAAGCGAAACCAAAACCAAGTTGTTTTACTTGCCTAAACATAACCAAAAGTTGCTAAAGTTGTTTCATTTGCATTTAAACGTTGGAAAGGCGGCGAGGTTTTCAAATTAACCACCATTTTTGTTTCAAAGTTACTTTGAGATTGTACGTATCAGTGGATTGCAGAAACGTACAACTCTGTTGCTGTTGTAGTGTAATTATAAAATGACCTAAAGGGAGAGAGCAGGTCACCAAGTGAGTGAGAAAAGGAAAAATACTGAATAATTACATCACTACAGTATAATCCTAATGTTAATTTAAAATGAGATATTCATCTAAATATGGCTAAAAATCATCCAAACGTCCATAAAAACGTCAATTTTTCGTCTGCGCCCTTATGGGCGCCGAAAAAAAACATAAAAAAAAAAAAAAAAAATATTAACACGTTAAGTGCCATAGCCGAGATAATTCGTCTTACATAATCCAACGCTTGAGTGCCAGAGCCGAAATAACTCGTCTTACATAAACATTTTTTTTTTTTGACGGTGGGACATCAATCAACAACTTTTACATCTTCGAGATCACTATTGGAGCAAGAGAATGTGTATAATCTATTTTACCGACCCACTAAGTGTTGACAGTGCTCCCCCAGAGAGCGAAATCAAAGAAAAAACTGCCGCGGGAGAAAGCCATTCAAGGAAATGGCGAGGCGATTTTACAGTAATCCATTCCTTGCCCGAGAGCGGCCGCGGCGCGCAGGCAGCAGCACACAGAGAGCGGAGAGCGATTTGCAAAATAGATTATAGGTGAAACACACTTTGAAACACCTCAGAAAGGCCAGAATCAACATCTGCCCATCGCCCACGCATTCCCCGGCCCATCTTGACTCGCACAAGGAGCGTCCGCACGCAGGCAAGCAGGCAGGCAGGCAGGCAGGCAGGCAGCAGCAACGCGCTTCTGACACGTGTTGTTTAATTCAATGCTGAGTCCTGGAATGAAATTAATGAAGTCGGCAATACCAAGCTCTTGAACATAATCATTTATTCAAGTACAGCAAATGGCATTTAACACAGGAGCCTGCAGTTCTCCTGGAGAAGGACCAGTCATGATGTCGTTCTGCCTGTCAGAGCAAAGAGACAGAGGCTTTATACCCCCGCATGATGACCTTGCATTCCACTTCAGATGGGCTCCTTGAAACCTCGGGGTCACCTTGAAACCTTTAACCAACTAACTTTACCAGCTGTCAATAAATGGTCTCCCTCCAATGTCTGGAGGATGCTTCGACGCCAACGGTGACACCTCCTAAGCCCATCCATCAACACATCTTCCTTCAAGATAACAAACCACCATCTGGGAATTGTCCTGACCGTGCAGTGGGCTCCCATCCTGGCTGACCTCTCAGATTACTGAGAGCAGAGGTCACTAACATCAAACCCACTCCATCTAAATGGCATGGCCATGTGGCTCTGCTCAGTTTACTGAGAGCCAATGGCACAGAATAGGACACATTCCTGTATGGTCTGCAGTGGTAAAGAGTGCTTTCTGGCCTTCCAGTCAAATGAGAATAGTAACTATATTTCACATATAGTCATACTTTAAGATATTACAATTAGTATGGAATTTACCGCATTCCCCCCTCTGTGACTTCCTAAGTGCTGGCGTATTCTTGAAAGGGTATCGACCATGGTGGTTCCTACAGCAGATCAGCACCCTTCCTGGCTCATTCTGGTATGGCTCCTCTCTGGTCCTTGTCCCCAAGGATGAATAATGTCTGGAGCCCCCATCTCCTCAGTATGCATCTCCTCAGTATGCCAGGTCTGGAACTGGCATCAACTCCTTGTCACGGCCCGTCTGATTTTCTCTGAGAAGGCATTAGCAAGAGGATAGAATAGAGGGTAATAGGACAGTAGGAAAATGGAGATGGCAATTAGTATTCTCATAAACTCAACCGTTTACGCCCTAAGATGCACGATACTTAGACAATATATGTTTCCACAATTTGTACTTTTCCTTATTAGGAAAAAACATCACAAGTCTCCAAGCAGACTTTGGCTTAAAGAGGTCTGTGGTTTGATTCCTGCCTCCTTCAATCTGCATGTCAACGTCCTTGGGCAAGACACTGTGCCCCAAAATTGCTCCTGATAATGTCGGCACCCTTCATGGTAGCCTGGCGCCATTAGTGTATGAATGAATGAATGTACTACTGATTGTACAGCGCTTTGGATAAAGGTGCTATATAAATGCAGGCCAGTTATCATGTCATCTGACCTTTCAGATCCAAATTCAGTCAAAAGGTTTTGACAATCTGTCAAACCAAACAGTGTATCGTGCATCCATTATTAAATTAATATCCTAAACTAAGAATTTCTGTTTCTATTTTTGAAGGTAAGTATGGGATTTAAATACCTTGAATTAAACAACACACGCCCGCTGTAGAGCCAGGAGGAAGGAGGAGAAGACACACGGAGGGAGGAGTTTGAATGAGAGGGGTGTTTCCTGTTGTTATGGAGGAAATTACTGTTCAAAACTATTGTTTAGAATGTCTGACGGTCTTACTGATGCCAAAAATGAATGGTTAAAGTGACTGTTCTATCGAATTCACAAAAAGCCATTTATCTCTGAATAAATTTCCAGACGCTGAAACCATGCTGTACTCAACGGCTAATATCTACATAACTACTAACTCTGCAAACTAACTCTTTTAGACAGAGAAAGCACACATTCTATTAGTTATTTTTAGATGATTGGTGTTCATGAATTCTTAACAGAAAATAATCCTCGGCTCTTGTAAAATGAGCCAGAATCCTCAAAAAAAAAACTGGCACAACTTACCTACAGGATGAAAAAATGGCTGGCACTCAATGTGTTAAAAAAAAAAAAAAAAAAAAAAAAAAAAAAAAAAAATTGTCCCCCTTATTGCAAACTCATTCCGGCGCCACTGGCCCTTACCCCTTACCGTAAGGGGGGAGGGGGGGTAGTTCTGCTTGTCAGAGGCAGAAACTCACTAGTTGAGTTTGGCAGAGCCAAAGAACCTCAGTTATTCTGGTTAAGTCATGTTAGACTGGATGGATGGCCGTCGTTTTGTCAGCCTGTCATGTCAGCAGAGGTGTTTCGTCAGCCTGTCATGTCAGCAGAGGTGTTGGCTTTGGGCTGATAGCTGGTATCATCGTGCATCACTGATCTCTCTAATTGTCATGACATCGATTTCAACCACAGGTTGAAACATTGAGAGACAAAACTTTGTTACTGTTCGTCTGTTGTCTTGCTCAAATAAAAAAATATTTTGCAAAACAAAAACACAATGTTCGACTGAAGCCCAGGGAAAAGGAAAAGAGGTAAGAGAGGAGGAAGCTAATATTAAGCCTAACCTCTTCCTACTAACTGGGGGGGAAATGCAATGTAGCAGTTAGCCTACGGCCCCAGATGTCTGGCCAGTAGCTGGGGCACTGCCTGCCATGACGCTTGAATAGCACATTCAGGGCGAAGATTTCATTTACACGGGCTGTCAAGGCATTAACACGTTCTTATCGTTTCTCCATGTTTGCTCATGCGTGGGTTTGTTCTGCCGTCTCCCTATCGCTGCTCTGTCACTGTGTCACTGTCGGATTCCTGCTCAGCACAGCACTCACTCCATGCTGTCACCAGCAACCTCTCTCTCTCTCCTCCTGTTAGTCTCTGTCTCTCTCTCTCTCTTAGTCTCTCTGTCTCTCTCTCTCTCTTAGTCTCTCTGTCTCTCTCTCTCTCTCTTAGTCTCTCTGTCTCTCTCTCCCTGTTAGTCTCTCTGTCTCTCTCTCCCTGTTAGTCTCTCTGTCTCTCTCTCTCTCTTAGTCTCTCTGTCTCTCTCTCTCCCTGTTAAGGTGCATTCACACCGACCTATTAAAGTTTGTCGCTGGCGTCGAGTTTACATACAAAGTCAATGCAAACGAGCGATTGAGCGTATATTCGCCTGGGAGAATAATCGCTGGGCGTCCGAGCGGCAGAGACAGAGCGACAGGGAGAAAATACGCTCGTCGCTCAAGATGAAATATTCCAACTCGAGCGAAAATACGCTGGCATCAGTCGCTCGCTGTTCAATGCTGATTGGCTGCCGTGTGAGAGCGAGTCAAGGATCACTCTGGCTTGGAACAAACCGCTGGTTTATTGTGTGGCAACAAACCGCATTGACAGCCTGACAGCTGACATGAAGTGAAGTCTGTCCTACCGGTATGCAGCTCGCATTAGGAGCACGCTGATAGGCTTTAGCTTGTAAACAATGACAGTGGCTCGTAGTGGACAAACAGCATGACATTGCGTAACGTTATATCCCCCACATGTCCGTCATTTCGTGTGCCTGTTGATGAGCGATTTAAACAGAGCGACAGAGCGATTCCAAAGGGTTGACTTGAGCGACAGAGCGAAAAATAAATATCTCGGTGTGAACACAGCTTTAGTCTCTCTGTCTCTCTCTCTCTCTCTTAGTCTCTCTGTCTCTCTCTCCCTGTTAGTCTCTCTGTCTCTCTCTCTCCCTTAGTCTCTCTGTCTCTCTCTCCCTGTTAGTCTCTCTGTCTCTCTCTCTCCCTTAGTCTCTCTGTCTCTCTCTCCCTGTTAGTTTCTCTGTCTCTCTCTCTCTCTTAGTCTCTCTGTCTCTCTCTCCCTGTTAGTCTCTCTGTCTCTCTCTCTCTCTTCCTGTTAGTCTCTCTGTCTCTCTCTCCCTGTTAGTTTCTCTGTCTCTCTCTCTCCCTTAGTCTCTCTGTCTCTCTCTCCCTGTTAGTTTCTCTGTCTCTCTCTCTCTCTTCCTGTTAGTCTCTCTGTCTCTCTCTCTTCCCGTTAGTCTCTCTGTCTCTGTCTCTTCCTGTTAGTCTCTCTCTCTCTCTCTCTCTTCCTGTTAGTCTCTCTCTCTCTCTCTCTCTCTCTCTTCCTGTTAGTCTCTCTGTCTCTGTCTCTTCCTGTTAGTCTCTCTCTCTCTCTCTCTCTCTCTCTCTCTCTCTTCCTGTTAGTCTCTCTCTCTCTCTCTCTCTCTCTTCCTGTTAGTCTCTCTGTCTCTGTCTCTTCCTGTTAGTCTCTCTGTCTCTCTCTCTCTTCCTGTTAGTCTCTCTCTCTCTCTCTCTCTCTCTCTCTTCCTGTTAGTCTCTCTGTCTCTCTCTCCCTGTTAGTCTCTCTCTCTCTCTCTCTTCCTGTTAGTCTGTGTGTGTCTCTCTCTCTCTCTTCCTCCCAGTGGATTAACACCCCTCGCTGCTCTTTGCCCTCCTGAGTTGGGGCTGCCTGTCTCCTGTCTGGGTGTATAAATATTCATGTCCCCATCTGCCCAATGTCACCTGTTAATACTCTTCTGTCAGTGTGAAATGCCATTATCACTTCCTACTCCAGGGGTCCCCTCCACCGTAATGTCACCGCAAAACACATCAGCGCGTCAACACCGCTCCCCTGTGTTTTCCCCTCCCATTGGCCGGGGGAAGCGTCTTTGAAGCGGTTAGCGATCGGAGAAGACCTTGGTTTTTTTTCGCGCGCGCCGACCTCCCGGATAATTCCCTGTTTATCTCTTCCAGGCACAGCCAAGGCTTCCTACTTCATTCATTTATAATGTGCTAATCGTATTGATTTAGACTTGTGAATGATTCAAGCTGGGCGACTGTGGCTTATTTGAGCGATTATTCCTGCAACCAACGCTTTTATTTTTGCTTGTTTAATTCGTGGTTGCTAATTGTAGATAATCGTTATCATTTAGGCTAATCGCCTGCGCTGTAATACTCAGGTGTTTTATTACTGGGCTTCGCCATCCCCGGCCGGTGACATAATGATTTGTCTTCTTCAACCACATGTAGATAATGAACATAATGAACTAATGACCTGTTACTAACCCCCCCCCCCCCCCCCCCCCCCCCCTCTCTCGTTTCCCCCCCTCCAATCACCCTGTTCATCTCAGCCTTGTCTGCAGTATTGGCCTGAGCCGGGGCTTGAGCAGTTTGGACCAATGACGGTGGAGCTTCTGTCCAGGACGGATGATGATGATGTTATCATGCATCTCTTACGGGGGTACGGTGGCGCAGTCGGTAGCGCTGTCGCCTCACAGCTAGAAGGTCCTGAGTTCGATTCTCGCCTGGGACGCTGTGGGCGCTGGAGTTGTGACCCCCCCATATCTTCAGTGCCTACTGCCCAGGTGGGCTATCTCGTCGAAAGGGCCTTTCTGTGTGGAGTTTGCATGTTCTCCCCGTACCCCCCAGGGGGTTCCTCCGTACATAACCCCCCCACTAAAAACATGCAGAAGATCGTCATCCGACCAGTGACGACAACATCCGAAGTTGGTCCAATGATGGACCAATGATGGTCCCCGGGTGCTGGAAAGAAAAAGCGACCACTGCTCCCGGCCTGCCCCCTGGAGGAAAGGACAAGCCTGGATGGGTCAAATGCAGAGGACATATTTCACCGGCGTTTTTTTTTCTTCTGGGTCCAGAACATTACCCGGGTAGGTTCACACCCCCATCCCCCCAAACTATTACAGCATACGTGGTAAAAAAACAAAACAACAACAACAACAACATGTAACATATGTATACAGGAAGTAGACCGGACATTCTTCTTCTTCTTCTCTGCGGTTTAGTAGTGGATATTCAGCTGGGTTCTGACCATTTGTTATTGTTGTTAAGTTAAATCCGTCTATGGAGAAGGTAAACACTGTCCTTCTGCTTATATTACAGAGATTGTAATAATTCAAACCCTTCCTTTAACTGCACCATATAATTTTCTTCAGCATCAACTCAACTGAAAATATCATATAACAAATATGAGACTTTAGAGGGGTGAAAAGTCACCCAATATATCTACAGTAGTTTCTTACTTTTCCATATTCTTTCCAACTCCCACAACCAATTTTCTCAGACTTGATCCAATGAAAGGATGTAATTTCCTTGTTTATCTCTTCATTTTGCTGTCTTCATAGCAAGGTAACAACAACCTTCAAATCTAAGTGTAAACTTTGAATTACTCTCTGCCAGTTGCCTTGGTGACAGCTACTTTGACAGCCTAATGGCAAAATTGCTACTTCAAAATGTTTCATTTTCCCATCAAATGGAATGTTTTTGTACAAATAAACTCCTCAATCAAGTCCTGCCCCATTAAAGTAGTTCTTATTGCTCTGTGTTGCTGTGGGAGGCAATTCCTGGCATGAATCAATTTGTTCAATTAATCAAGTCTGATACTTGTGATTCTGGATGGTCACTCTTGTCCCATATGGCGTTTTGTTTTTGTTTGTACAATTAGGGAGAAAAATATAGAAACAAACAAACATAAACAAGACCATAGTCGAGACACGATTTGTCGCCTTGATCTCACGATCTCACATCAATGGTGTCCCCCTCCCTCTCCATGGATGGTTTACTAATTGTCTTTACTAAAGAGGATAAACATGAAAGTTATTTTTCCATCAGCCTTTCACTCCCAATCACTGGTGAAAACCGCATACTAGATGAGGATGTTTGAATGTGTTTGTGAGGTGTGGAGTGCATGCAGTGGATGTAATGATCTTCTATATGCTACAGTACAGTCAATGTTATTTTTTGCATTTGAGGAATAAAACATTCTCCAATCAATTCCAATTCTCAGCCTTTTGGCTCAGGTTCACAACTGGTGGAGAGGGAGTGTGGAGAGGGACGCACCATCGTACACTGCTTGTGAGTCCGCTCACCCACAGCAGCTGCCGCACCCAACAGAGCTATTATGGGTCTTGAGGGCCAATATATTGAGTTTCTTTTTTATTGAACTTACAATGACAAAACTGTCCATTCAATGAGAAAGAGAACATGACCGTGGACAACTTTTGGGTCATTTGTAATCAAGGCAGTGTGAAGCCTAAAATAACTTAATAATAAGCAAAGTGCAACAATGTATCTTTCTGGTACGATTTGGACCAAAGAAAACAAACTCTATAATAGCTTTGATCACACCCTGATACCACTGAAGGCCAAACCTCTTTGTCATAACGGGGGGGGGGGGGGGGGGGGGGGGGTGGACAACATTGAATGGCCAAGATTTGACCAACACAAACCGGTAGATGGATCTAACCCTGGTACCCAACTCTGCGTTCATTTCACCCTGATGTCTATCTCTCAAGCAGACTTTTAGCAGGCATCTGACACAGTGCCAGACTACATTTCAAGTGCTATTCTCAAGATTTATTTTAAAGGTGTCAAATTCACACTTTGGTTTTTCTCGGAGTTCTTACATTTCACAAGCCCTCAGGTTAAATGGCTCAGAAGAAAAAGTCAACCATGAAAGTGTTTGTCTCTTTACTTTAGCTGCCTTTGTATTTGTAATGGTCACAAAAGGAGCCTTGGTTGACACCGGGCGCTATCCAGAAGCAGCGCTGAAGCCGAGCTGAACAGAAGCTGAGTGTGGAGAGTTTTGAGGGCTTAGGCTGTCTCTTAGACATCCCATATTTGCTCCCCTATTTTAATGAGAACTTTCCTCACGTTAATCTTTAAAGTCTGCCTGTTGGCCTTTTTCTGACAGCATGCTTGATCTGAGCTCAGTCAAGCTGGGACATTTCACTGTGTAGCTCCTCTTCTGAGAGGCCGTCTGAGCTCCTGTACTATGGAGTTACTTTTGTCTCTTTATCATGCAATCAAACATAATAGGTTTGAGAGCGAAACTAGTTTTATTGCAAGTAAAATAATTTTGTGATAAAAAATGTATTAAAGTGAATCAAAAACTTTAGTTACACATAAAGCAAGAATGTTATGTTTGAACTGGGGATATTACTAAGATGGAATTCATTCATGTATAAACATACAGATTGCCATACGATGGCAATCTGGGAACCCAGAGTCTATTTTTATTCGAAAAACAGACTCTGGGACAGCCCTACCGTTTTTCCCAGCTTCCTGTACAGAGCGCCTCTCCTGCCACCGTCACTTCCTTTCACACGTCCGTGCTCCACTGTTTACAGTCTGAATAGCAACTTGCACCCCGACTTTCCAGTCATTTTCCACTGTTGTTGTAAGACGAGTTGACGTCTTCTATGCAGTTTTAACGTTATTAGTGAATAGCCGAAATGGACGCGGAAAATGAAAGCTGAAGTGACGGAAAAGCCACCGTCACTTCCTTTTCCGCGTCCGTTTTGGCTATTCGCTAATAAACACACTGCATAAAAGACGTCAACTCGTCTTACAACAACAGCGGAAAATTACCGGAAAGTCGCGCATGGGGTCTTGGAATTGTATTGTATTGTATGTATTGGAATTGCAATGTCAATAAAAAACTATGTATATATGATTCAAATGTGTTTTTTATGTTTTATACTGTGATATTTAGGGTTTAGTTGAAGACTATGAGCAAAGCAAAGGTGGAGATGTTATTTTTGATGTTTGGTTTATAATAATAAGATAATAAAATATTCTAATAATAAGTTCAGTGTTTCTGCCTTTGTTGCTGTCTGTTGTATTGTAAAACGACCTAAACTTTAGGGAGAGCAGGTGGTGACATGAAAGTGAGTGAGAAAAGGAGAAAATACTGAATAATGACATCACAACAGTATAATCCTAATGTTAATTTAAAATGAGATATTCCCTCTAAATATGCCTAAAAAACATCCATACATAAAAAAAAGATATCAGCGGCGGGCACCGCCAAGAGTCCCTTCCTTGCAGCACCCCCTACTTAAAAAGAGTTCCAGCGGCCCTGGCCTGAAGTAAGGGAATGGAACGGGAATGGAACCCGGGTCTCTGCGGTGGTAGGGGGGTGCTTTTACCTCTACACTACTCAGATGCCCGAGAGAGGGGGGTGCACAGACCTGCACACCCAGGTCTGTGCAGGTCGGACCCCTCTCAAGTTCTCGCCCACCCCCTCTCTCTGTCACTGTGTGCGTGTGTGCGTGCGTGTGTGCATGTCTGTGTGTGTGTGTGTGCATGCCTGCATGTTTCTCTGGGGTGGAGTGGAGGGGCCTAGGCTAAATCCCGTGCGCACATTAAAAAGAGAAACCGTCAATGGTTTTGCAGGAGTTTGGCCACCAGAGGGCACTAGGTGCCCGTCTCACTCCGGGCTGGGAGGAGGAGTCGAGGGTTGCTGCTGCATTAATAGATGGTAGAAGTCATCTGCCTGGGCCGCCTTAATCTCAGATTCTCCATCTGTCTGACTTGTTGCAGTATGCTGTGTCATCTGCAGTGTTGGGCAAGTTACTTTAAATTAGTAACTTAGTTACAGTTACTAGTTACTGCTCTGAAAAGTACCTTAGTTACTTTAAGTTACTCGTTACTTTCCAGGTAACTAGTTACTAGGAAAGTAACTTTTTTTTTAACTCTCAATTCTCTTATTAATGCACACACATTATTTTGGGGTTGCTGTAGCACAGTGTGGGACAAGACAACTGTCAAATTTGATCATTGTACCCATTATCTCACCTGAAAATCACAAACAACATCGTGACCATCTTCCCAGAGAGAGGAGGTGAGTTGTGTGGTTGTGTGTCGTTGTATGCGGCTGCAGCCAAGTACGTTACATCTTGCCTGCGCCGTGGTTTCACTGTGCATTCCATTCCCTCTCTTCTCTTGGCTGTCTGCACTTATAGCGTTCAGGTGTCACGTGACCGTTGAACCGAGGCGAACGTTCACTGAAGTATAAATGCAACACCATGAGCGTGACCATGTGCTGAGCGACACTTTCTAATAAGTATAAATTAAGCTCTAGTCCTTCGCGTGGCCGGCCCGTGTTCAGATCCGACCCGTGGTCCTTTGCTACATGTCATCCCCTCTCTCTCTCCCCACCTTTCCTGTCTGCCTACTGTCCTATCAAATAAAGGAAAAAATGCCCCAAAACATAAAACAAGATGTTCTGGTGTCATCGCTGATGACGTCATCGCTGATGGCGTCATCACTGATGACATCACAATTGCCCAAGTATGACTGTGTGACGTGGGACAGTGGATGGATAAATCCAGAAGGAGGCGGTAATGCAACAACGTAAAGGATGCCAACTAAAACACCACAGAAGAAGACTGTGCGATGTCATCAGTGATTTATCCTCAACACTGTGCTGTCATCTGTGATTGATGACCTCATTACTGTCTGGCATCATCAGTGATTGATGACATTTGTTGTATAATGTGAATTGACTTACTTAATTATGAACTCTGTTGTATATTATGAACACTGCTGTATAATATGAATTTTGTTGTACAATTTGAATCAACCTCAATAACTGTGTACTGTGCAAAAGGTTGGTTTTGCTTCTCTATGCTGTAAGAGATGACCTCATGGTCAGGGGGGGGGCAGGAAGGACTTACCTCAGGGTCAGGGAGGGGGGGGCAGGAAGGACTTACCTCAGGGTCAGGGAGGGGGGGGCAGGAAGGACTTACCTCAGGGTCAGGGAGGGGGGGGGCAGGAAGGACTTACCTCAGGGTCAGGGAGGGGGGGGGGGCAGGAAGGACTTACCTCAGGGTCAGGGAGGGGGGGGCAGGAAGGACTTACCTCAGGGTCAGGGAGGGGGGGGGGCAGGAAGGACTTACCTCAGGGTCAGGGAGGGGGGGGCAGGAAGGACTTACCTCAGGGTCAGGGAGGGGGGCAGGAAGGACTTACATCAGGGTCAGGGGGGGGGGGGCAGGAAGGACTTACATCAGGGGGGGGGGGCAGGAAGGACTTACCTCAGGGTCAGGGAGGGGGGGCAGGAAGGACTTACATCAGGGTCAGGGGGGGGGCAGGAAGGACTTACCTCAGGGTCAGGGAGGGGGGGGCAGGAAGGACTTACCTCAGGGTCAGGGAGGGGGGCAGGAAGGACTTACCTCAGGGTCAGGGAGGGGGGGCAGGAAGGACTTACCTCAGGGTCAGGGAGGGGGGCAGGAAGGACTTACCTCAGGGTCAGGGGGGGGGGGCAGGAAGGACTTACCTCAGGGTCAGGGAGGGGGGGCAGGAAGGACTTACCTCAGGGTCAGGGAGGGGGGGGCAGGAAGGACTTACCTCAGGGTCAGGGAGGAGGGGGGGCAGGAAGGACTTACCTCAGGGTCAGGGAGGGGGGCAGGAAGGACTTACCTCAGGGTCAGGGAGGAGGGGGGGCAGGAAGGATTTACCTCAGGGTCAGGGAGGGGGGGCAGGAAGGACTTACCTCAGGGTCAGGGAGGAGGGGGGGCAGGAAGGACTTACCTCAGGGTCAGGGAGGGGGGCAGGAAGGACTTACCTCAGGGTCAGGGGGGGGGGCAGGAAGGACTTACCTCAGGGTCAGGGAGGGGGGGCAGGAAGGACTTACCTCAGGGTCAGGGAGGGGGGGGGGCAGGAAGGACTTACCTCAGGGTCAGGGGGGGGGGGGCAGGAAGGACTTACCTCAGGGTCAGGGAGGGGGGGCAGGAAGGACTTACCTCAGGGTCAGGGAGGGGGGGCAGGAAGGACTTACCTCAGGGTCAGGGAGGAGGGGGGGGCAGGAAGGACTTACCTCAGGGTCAGGGAGGAGGGGGGGGCAGGAAGGACTTACCTCAGGGTCAGGGAGGAGGGGGGGCAGGAAGGACTTACCTCAGGGTCAGGGAGGGGGGGCAGGAAGGACTTACCTCAGGGTCAGGGAGGAGGGGGGGCAGGAAGGACTTACCTCAGGGTCAGGGAGGGGGGGCAGGAAGGACTTACCTCAGGGTCAGGGAGGAGGGGGGGCAGGAAGGACTTACCTCAGGGTCAGGGAGGGGGGGCAGGAAGGACTTACCTCAGGGTCAGGGAGGGGGGGCAGGAAGGACTTACCTCAGGGTCAGGGAGGGGGGCAGGAAGGACTTACCTCAGGGTCAGGGAGGGGGGGGCAGGAAGGACTTACCTCAGGGTCAGGGAGGGGGGGCAGGAAGGACTTACCTCAGGGTCAGGGAGGAGGGGGGGCAGGAAGGACTTACCTCAGGGTCAGGGAGGGGGGGCAGGAAGGACTTACCTCAGGGTCAGGGAGGAGGGGGGGCAGGAAGGACTTACCTCAGGGTCAGGGAGGGGGGCAGGAAGGAGGATTTGGGTTACATGTGGCGTGTATAGTGTGTATAGTGTATAGTGTGTATAGTGTATAGTGTATAGTGTGTAGTGTATAGTGTGCACAAACCAGGGAGGCTGAAACGGAGACCCAGATGAACCGGTTCTATTTGAGTTGAAGTGAAAGTGAAAATGTATGAATTTGAGGAAATCAAGACCTTGAAAGTTTTTGAAAATCATCATAAAATAGAGATGGTAATTGAAAGTGCTTGAATGTACAGTATTATACTAGAATAGAAATGGAGAGATGTTTTTCTAACGTAACGTGCAACACAGCACAGTTGAGAACTGTTCACACAATCAAGCCTCTCTCTCTTTAACTGTTGTCTGTGAGCTTCTAGTAAAGCTGCTAGTTTCATTATTTTAAAAGAATCTCAGTGTTGTCACAGTAAAACCTTGATCCGTGTCTCAAACTATAGGCCGTGTCGGGGCCTTTAAGTTTGAGCGAATTGAGCCTGGAAACTACTGGGAAAAGTCCTTGAATTTGATGTTCAAGGAGATGTACGTGCAGAAGCCTGTCCTGTCTCAATTCCGGCCAGGCGGACCTGAAGCCTCTGGGGGCCGGGTCAGGGCGACGGCGGTGGAGAAACCAAACCGCGGAGGTCATTGTGAGGTGTTGGAGGAGAAGATTCGGTGCCTGAGTAGTGAATGACGGAGGCCTTCCATAGGTTGTGGATTGAGTTTCCTCACGTGTTGTGTGCGGGACAAAGAGAAACAGGGCAGAGCAGCAGCATCGTTTTACACGTCAGGAGCGTCTGAAAAGGCTCCAGAGGGGTGGGGAGGCTTTTGAAAGAGAGGCCAACACCAACACGCTTGACATTTTGCAGCACCCTGGCTATACAGGGTCTGGCTTAGAATAGATACATGAGCGTGACTTCACGATACAGGCAGAAAGCTGCTTGTCTATCTATAACATCAGCATCTACAGCCTGAGAACAGCCAGTGTCAGTGTAGTGTGAAATACATCTACAGCCTGAGAACAGCCAGTGTCAGTGTAGTGTGAAATACATCTACAGCCTGGAAACAGCCAGTGTCAGTGTAGTGTGAAATACATCTACAGCCTGGAAACAGCCAGTGTCAGTGTAGTGTGAACAGTGTTGGGGGTAACTCATTACAAAAGTAACATATTACATGTAATATCTTACTTTTAGCAGTAACTCAGTAATATAACATATTACTTATAGGATTTCAGTAATATTATACCAGTTACTTTGTCAAGTAACTCAAGTTACAAATTGAGTTACATTTGATTAAATCAAAGCACATATTTCAAAAAGATACAATCATTTCCTAATCAAACTGTGTGTTTTTATGCAAATAACCACTGACAATAAGAAAGGAAAATAATAACATTTAGAATTTTGGACTGTTTACACTGATTTCAAGGTGGTTGAAATTATTTTTCGGGATGGTTCCCGGGGCGGCGATGTCATTCTGCTGCTGCTGTTATTTTGGTGAAAGTAATGCAAAAGTAGTGTAATAAGTAACGAGTTACTCTACACAGACAGTAATATTGTAAAGTAACTTATGACTTTCAAATGAAAGTAACTAGTAATATGTAGTATATTACATTTTGAAAGTAACTTGCCCAACACTGAGTGTGAAATACATCTACAGCCTGGAAACAGCCAGTGTCAGTGTAGTGTGAAATACCAGCAGATTAAAAAATGCCCGACTTGAAAATTAACTCAGTGTGACAGAGCGTGTGAGCTGTGAAGGCTTTCAAACCGCGTTTCAATTCATGTCATGTCCTTGAAGTTTCTCAGGACAAGGCTACTTTTACATGATAAAAAAGACTTGTACTTTTTAAGTTGTATACTCATTTAATCAACAGTCTACATATTGATTATATTTATATAGCCTTATAAGTTTCCTTAAAGGTCCCATTTTATGTTATGTTTTTAGCTGTTTAAAACATGTCTTATGGGTTTTTAAAACGGCTATGAATTCTGTTGCAAAAAAAAACCAACTCCAACCCAGCCTCTACAGTGGGGCTCTATCCGCTCTCTCTCTCTCCCCTCATAGAGAGGCAAAGTGAACGTCACTTCCTGCTCTTCTCCCTGTACCAGCGCTGAAGAAATATGAATGTGCATTTTGGAAGTCATACTTGTTTATACCAGAGGCGCTGTGAGGGATTGTGAGAGTCTAGGCGAGCCCAGCTGATGGACAGAGGTTTGAACCTCAGCGGGGAGCGATAGCGGGTTTGAACGCCAGCGGGGAGAGAGAGAGAGCGGCCGTCTTGTTTACACACAGCGAGGAGCGAGTGGTGAGCGTCGGGGCCCCGGATCGTCACCTTGTCTGTCAGGGAAGCATCCGATCTGCCTCCTCTTATCTCAGTGTGAGACAGCCAGCCACACTGTCAGAGAGACCTGCTGCAGTGCCACATCACCATAATCAATCATTTCCCTCAGCCATATACCGTCACTTTTCATCTTATTTTTTATTTACTCTTCGGCACTAAGGTGTTACACAGGCTCCTGCACTGTCCTCAAATAGCTCCCTCTCTAACCCTGATTTGCCCAATACCACTTTCAGACCAACGGCCAGGGTCAGTCCAGATAGGACCTGGGTCAACCCTGACGTGTTTTTGTATCATTTTGGAAGCCTGCTTTTCCTTTTCTCTCAATTTTTTATTGTACTCTATTTAAAAAAAATGAAGGTAGAACAGTACAATAGAACGTCACAGATATCTCCTCGCAGATAATTCCAACTCACCGGAAGTATGGACTGCCACAGAGGATGACCTTGTGGACTCCAGACTCTGCCTCTAGCTTGGGCAGAGTTAGCCACGGAATTGAGACTGAAAGCTGTAGTTCCTTGAATGGCCACTTGAGGCTGTTTGCCGTTCACCCCCATGTTAAAATGCTTGACTGTACAACATGATTAAACATGTTTATCATCATCATCATCATCATGTAGTAGCCTATATAAAAGGGGCAAGTGGGCAATCTCTGTCTGTTCTGTTTCAATTTTTGTCCCACTGATGTCATAGGCATTTGTGACATCACTGATGATGTCATAGGCACTGATTATGTCATAAGAGTAAAATCATCTTATGACATCACTGATGATGTGCCATTATGCAGCAGCCGAGCTGAGCAGGGTGGGCGAGGCTCTGCGAGCCTAGGAATTGAGCGCGCAAGATGCTTAGTTTGCACACAGCATTTCACAATAAAAGTCGAACATTTCACACACACCCCTTCAAAAATAAAGGTCCAACACACTTCATCCTACTATAAAATGAGGAAAGCTGTCTGCCACATCCATGTATCTCCTCAACAGGTTGGCCGATCAATCTGAAACTGCACATGGGCACTGAGCATTGGCACAGGCAGGGACTGACAAAGCAGATTTTCAGAAATTGAAGCTGTTCATTAGCATTTTTTTTGCAAGTCTGCATATAGTTTTCTTTGTTCTGTTTTCCTTGCGATGTTAAATAATGTGTTTCAGGTTTGATTTTGACGTCAGCACAGGCAGATATGTATTTGCCTCTGTGTCAACATGAGGGGGAAATCTCAGGCTCGCAAAACAAACTGGCGAGGATAGAATCAATCAATAAAAAAGAGGAAGCACACAGGCGTGAGTGAGCCAAACCACGTCTAAGAACTGTTTGAGCCTAAGGATGTGCTGCTGTGGTGATGGACAGTTATTCAGGGTATCAATTTCAAGCACTGAGGGGGCGAGAGCAGCACAGAGAGAGAGAGAGAGAGAGAGAGAGAGAGAGAGAGAGAGAGAGAGAGAGAGAGAGGGGAGACCCAGGAGCTGAACATTTTCATAAATTGATGACTGCTATTGTGGGATGCATAAGTAGAGAAACTAATTGATGAGCGTGGAAAAGATGAGGATTTGAAAAGAGCCAATTCTTGTCTGTCTCTTTCTGTCTCGTTAAAAAGCCAGAGATAAAGTGTTATCACTCCATAGAGTGCGGCTTCCCATTTCAAATTAAACAAGATAAGTTAACTTTCTGCACACTGCGGCGTAAGATAAGACGGAAACATTCGATAGAGAGTAGGGGAGAGAAGAAGAAGAAGAAGAAGCAGAGAGATTATAGGGAGAAACTGCTAATTACAGAATGCCCTCAAAATTCAAACGGTAAAGGTGTGATTTCGGCTTGTACATCAGTTCTTATGTCTTGTCGAATACAATAGCTTCAGTCAAAATCTATTTCACATGCTTTCCAAAAGATGACATGAAACTGTTGCAGCAATGCATCTTATATCCGATATCCTATAATAAGAGTGTGAAGTGTCTGTGAGCGAGTGAGCGAGTGAGCAGAATTGTGTTCGGCCACAGCTATGCCATTTTTACATGCGACTGGGCTGAATCTTTCAGGAAGTGTAAAGAGCACCCTTGCTGGTGACCTAACGGGGCTGGGTTTCTGAATGAGGTAAGTAGGGCTGACTAAATGACTGATGACTAAAAGACAGATTCAGCACCATGGAGAGCTCCAGAGTGGAGGAGCTCACAGGTGCTCTCTAGACCAGGGGTTCCCAAACTTTTCCATGCCAAGCCCCCCCCCAAATAGCATTAGCTTTGGCCGTGGCCCCCCTATTGCAAGATGCCTTTAAAAACCCATTGACAATACTGTACTATTGAAAATCACATCCATACCATCCATAATGATCATCATCATATATCTTCTTCTGTGGTGTTTTATGGCATTGGCATCCTTTATGTTGCATTACCGCCTCCTTCTGGATTTATCCATCCACTGTTTCCCTACATTCTGTCCTGTACTCTCATCCTCTTCTCTTCCTTTCTTCCTCAACTCCATTCATTCATCATAAAAGGGAGTAAGTGGGCTCTGTTTGTTTAAATTTTTGTCCCACATGGTGATGTCACTGATGATGTCGCAATATCTCACAATATCTATGACATAGATATTGTGGGACGAAGCGGGCAAACTGCAGGGTGGGCGAGTGAGGAAATGAGCACGCAAGATTTCTAGTAACCTAATGATTACATTTGTATCTCAAATCTTTTCTCATTTCTTCATATTCCATGTTTCTTCATATTAAATATTTCTGTGTTACATTATAAATTTCTTTCCAGACTATTACCCACACCAGGGGGAAATGACAATGAATGTGATGACATTTTGACTAGCAGGCAATTAGAAAGTTGGGCATGGCAAATATGATTTTTATGTGAAAGGAAAGGATTCTATTATATTTGTAAATACTACACAAACTATAATTATAAAATATAATAAAAATACATATTATATTCTTTATTTATTATACTGTAGTATTAACAGATATAACTGAATCATTTCCTTCCACATAAAGATGCTTTTTAAGCAGTGCTAAGTAGGACCTTGCTAAGGCCCCTCTGCTAGCCCCCCAGGGCGCACTGGCCCCCACTTTGAAAACCACTGCTCTCTAGACAACACAGTAAATACAAATACAAACATGTACAAGATATGGACAGCGTATTTATTTTAGTGCTGCTATTCAATCCATCTGTCTGACCCGCTATACTAAGCGAGGGAGATAGAGGCTAGTTCCTTTCACGAGTCAGTGGCCTGACAAAACCCTGTGTGGACCTGGGGAGCTGTCTACTTGGACTGTCTGGCCTGCCTGTGCTGTATCAGAGTGATCTGTATTCATCTCCACCGCAGTGCCATAGCCTGGCTCTGTTTAATATGGCCCCGCGAGCCTCCCACCACCACCTGGCCCCACAGAGTTCATTCTCAGGTTGTTTTTATCGCCACCCCTAGGGGCATGCATGTAATTGCTCTGCGCTGATGAGAACAGTCCTGACTCGAAGTGCCATCTCATGCCACAATTATGCCCCTGGAAGTGCAGAGTGAAAATAAAGAAAATATACAGTGGCTGCGTGGCTCAGCTGCTCATACCGAGTCACACCATGCAGATACACCTGCTCATACTGAGCCACACCGTGCAGATAGACCTGCTCATACCGAGTCACACCGTGCAGATAGACCTGCTCATACTGAGCCACACCATGCAGATAGACCTGCTCATACTGAGCCACACCATGCAGATAGACCTGCTCATACCGAGTCACACCGTGCAGATAGACCTGCTCATACCGAGCCACACCATGCAGATAGACCTGCTCATACTGAGCCACACCATGCAGATAGACCTGCTCATACTGAGCCACACCATGCAGATAGACCTGCTCATACCGAGTCACACCGTGCAGATAGACCTGCTCATACCGAGTCACACCGTGCAGATAGACCTGCTCATACCGAGTCACACCGTGCAGATAGACCTGCTCATACCGAGTCACACCGTGCAGATAGACCTGCTCATACCGAGTCACACCGTGCAGATACACCTGCTCATACTGAGCCACACCGTGCAGATAGACCTGCTCATACCGAGTCACACCGTGCAGATAGACCTGCTCATACCGAGTCACACCGTGCAGATAGACCTGCTCATACCGAGTCACACCGTGCAGATAGACCTGCTCATACCGAGTCACACCGTGCAGATAGACCTGCTCATACCGAGTCACACCGTGCAGATAGACCTGCTCATACTGAGTCACACCATGCAGATAGACCTGCTCATACTGAGTCACACCATGCAGATAGACCTGCTCATACCGAGCCACACCATGCAGATACACCTGCTCATACTGAGCCACACCGTGCAGATAGACCTGCTCATACCGAGCCACACCGTGCAGATAGACCTGCTCATACCGAGCCACACCATGCAGATAGACCTGCTCATACCGAGCCACACCATGCAGATAGACCTGCTCATACTGAGCCACACCGTGCAGATAGCCCTGCTCATACTGAGCCACACCATGCAGATAGACCTGCTCATACCGAGTCACACCGTGCAGATAGACCTGCTCATACCGAGCCACACCATGCAGATAGACCTGCTCATACTGAGTCACACCGTGCAGATAGACCTGCTCATACCGAGTCACACCGTGCAGATAGACCTGCTCATACCGAGCCACACCGTGCAGATAGACCTGCTCATACCGAGTCACACCGTGCAGATAGACCTGCTCATACCGAGCCACACCGTGCAGATAGACCTGCTCATACCGAGTCACACCGGGCCAATAGAGGATTCAAAGTCAGTCATCTTCTTTGGGGATAAAGAGTTTTTTAAGCTGCTAATCCTCTGTCTGTGGAGGATTGAGGCGAACATCTGATATTTGAAGCCTTTTATATGGACACATTTTCCAAAGATCATGTGTGCGGTGAGAGTGAGTGTACTTGGAGCTTTGCCGAGACAATGCAGGTGGTAAACTTTCAGTGGAGGTAGCTGTCCGTCTGTGTGCGTGTGTGTGTGCGTGCGTGCGTGTGTGTGTGTGTGTGTGTGTGTGTGTGAGAGAGAGAGAGTGAAGGGGGAAATCTGGGCGGTGCTCTTGCCCAGATTGTGACAGCTCGCTGTTCCTCCGTTTATGAAAATAAATGCTGAGGAGAGTTGGAGCGGCTGTCTGGGGCTGACAGGCCAACCCACCTGGTCTCAGCCCCTCATCCAGCCTCCCTGCCCCCAGTTGCAGGTGTGTGCGTGTGTGCGTGCGTGTGTGTGTGTGTGTGTGTGTGCGTGTGTGCGTGTGTGTGTGCGTGTGTGCGTGTGTGCGTGCGTGTGTGTGTGTGTGTGTGTGTTTTGTGTGTGTGTTTTGAAGCCAGGCAGCTCTGGCAACATGTCCCACTATCAGTATTCCCGTGGCGACTGCTGCTGACACTGCCCCCGCTGTCGCTTCACCTCCTCCCCTCTCCTTGTTTTGGACTGTCGTACTTTTCTTCTGACATCTGGAACTTTAGCTTTTGGCTGGTACAGCATCAAAAGAGAGACACAAAACTCCATTATAAACAGGCATCAACTTCATTGGCTGGACTCTGCGGGGGAAGGCTCTTCCAAAACAGCAGGTGTATCTGGCTTAGCCGATGTGACACAAACAGTGTTGGGTTAGTGGCCATAGTTAACTCTCCAAACTTTACTTTTCTACATTCCTACAACGCTTGGATTGGTTCATCCCTCCCACACAGTCCCTGAAAGCAGGTGCACACACACACACACACACACGCACACACACACACACACACATGCGCTGAATACTCAACGGTTGCATAATTGAGGGTCATCATTTCTTGCAATGCATTGGAATGGCTTTGAAATGTGAGAGAGAAAAACATTCAAATACATGGAAAAGGGTATAATGAGGTCCCAATGCCAATTCTAGTCTATCAAAAGAACACTTTATGTGTGCACATCAAAATAAAAAGCCCCGGGTATAATCTAGCGTAACTACATCCACTCTGATTGTTTCATCCTGCGGCAGACAGCCGTAATATGAAGAACAGGTGTTTACGCTACAATAGCAGGCGATCTGATCTATGCACGACGACTCGTCATCACTAACGAACGGAGGAGGTTAGTCGCGCTGCTCTGATGAATTATGAAGGAGCAGAGAGTTCCTCAAGCTGACCTGTGACATCATCTAGTGAGCTGCTGAACCTCATGTCACCAGGATGTGGAGAGCCTGGTCTCTGTTCAGTGTGAGATGGTCTAAACTATCATACCCACTCATATTCTGGTGTATTTCAAGAAAAACATTTAGCTTTGAAATCTAGCAGCCATATTGGCAGGTGGTCAAAAAAGTTTATTTCAAGCCCTGCAGGGAGAGCAGGTGGTGACATAGGAGTGAGTGAGAAAAGCATCAAATATTGGTGGTTAAGACTGAATAATGACATCACAACTGTTCATTTAAAATGAGTTATTCCTCTAAACCTGGTTTTATTTTTGTTGCCCTCTCTATCATCAAAGTTGCCCATCCATGGGTTACGGCATGACAATATGTGTTCAGCCCCCGGCAACAATCTGCGTTTCTCATGTGGCCCCCCATGAAAAATAGTTGCCCACCCCTGGTCTATAGAGACTGCCTGCCTGTGGAGAGCCTGGTCTCTGTTCAGTGTGAGATCCTGGTCTAGAGACCGCCTGCCTGTGGAGAGCTTGGTCTCTGTTCAGTGTGAGATCCTGGTCTAGAGACCGCCTGCCTGTGGAGAGCTTGGTCTCTGTTCAGTGTGAGATCCTGGTCTAGAGACCGCCTGCCTGTGGAGAGCTTGGTCTCTGTTCAGTGTGAGATCCTGGTCTAGAGACCGCCTGCCTGTGGAGAGCTTGGTCTCTGTTCAGTGTGAGATCCTGGTCTAGAGACCGCCTGCCTGTGGAGAGCTTGGTCTCTGTTCAGTGTGAGATCCTGGTCTAGAGACCGCCTGCCTGTATGCAGTGTATCCCACGGTCTAAGAAATGGGGGCATTTACACCATTTTTGGGGGACTTAAAAAAGACCAATTACTGCATAAAGTTGCTCAAGTATAGAGTGAACAACAGTTTGTCTGAGTGTGTTCTTCGTCATATTCTTCTGGCAACCAGCTTGCAGGTGTTGAGTGTGTGTTGGAGATCGAAATTAAATGAATTGAATAAAAAGAAAATTATAGAAATCTTGGGGGCAATTTTTGCCTCTGGATGATGGTTTTTAGGGGCATTCCGAGATTTCTTGGGGGCATTTTGACCCTTGACCCTGGCTACATTCCTACACTGTACAGTACAGTATTCCAAGAAGTACTGGAAGAAACTTACTGGATCCATAAACTTACATATTTGAAGCCACTACAGAAGCTTGGTATCAGAAATGTAACCAAGATGTTCAGGTACCTATCTACCACTATGATGTCCCTGTTTTCACAGCACAGTGATTTATTTATTTATATATATATATATATATATATATATATATATATATATATATATATATATATATATATATATATATATATATATATATATTAGCACAGACTGTTCCGCTATCTAGATGAGATCCACAACTAGAAAGCGAATGGCCCCAGACTAGCTTGCTTGTATACAGAACACGTTCCATCACTATCTACAGTTGACAAGAAATGCAGCAGAATTGATATCAGGCAAATTGATTGGTTATGTAACATGCAATATAACTACTTCACCAGCAAGCTCATAATGTAAGCCAGAGGGAAGTTATTAGATTTGAAGGGCATGTGGACCACTGCATTACTGACACCAAATATCAACATCTCCCAACAGTTTAACAAAATCTACATCGGATTATTGTAGCCTGAGAAATGAAGTACGCTGAAATATGCCACCACCAAATAGTTCCCTGACAGTAAAAGTCCCTCGGCCTGCAAATCAATATTTGACAGTAAGGTGGCGCTAGTCTTGATCCAGTCCATCCTGTCCTGAAACAGCTGGTAGTCCAGTGAGCAGCGGGATGGAGCCACGGTCAAGTGACTCGGGTCACAGCACCAATTGAACAGACTTCCCTCGGTCTGCATCATGTTTCAAACTATGGCCTGGGCGACCACTACAGGTGTGTGTGTGCTGTGTGGGGGTATTTATTCACAAACAGCAAAACTATGTATGTATGTATGTATGTATGTATGTGTGTGTGTGTGTGTGTGTGTGTGTGTGTGTGTGTGTGTGTGTGTGTGTGTGTGTGTGTGTGTATGTATGTACTGTATGTATCTATGTATGTATGGTATGTATGGATCTATGTACAGTATGTCAAGGACCGCTGGTGGTCCTCGGACTCCAGGTGAGAACCACTGCCTTAAAGTGAGTCCTAATATCATCTTGTTGTTTTTATCATTATAATGGAGAGCAAAGATTCTAATGGGAATCTAAACTAATAATAATAATAGTAATAATAATAATAAAATCTCATAAGGCCAATGTTCCCTCTAAGCCTCTAGGTTTGTTGATCTATAAATCCTCACACTGACCAAATGATAATATCTTGCCAATCACAGTCACTGCTGCACTTCAGTCTAAATACATAAGCAGATTTGGACGTTTTGCCGACAAATGATATGAGACTTTGGGACTTTGCTGTGGCTTAACTGGTGTTGAGTGAACTGACACTACACTGTGGCAGCTGGAGAGGACTGATCCTATCTGGCTGCACCCCCCCCCCCTCCTATTGGACTCAAATGGACGATGTCCAAAGCTGATTCAATGATTAAGAATGAGTGTGACAAGACAGGCAAGTCTAGTTAGTTAAGCCGGACCCGGATTGCTGCCACTCGGTGTTGTGCAAGTTCACATAAGCGCTACAGTCCAAGTTCAGTTCACACAGTTTAAGATGAACTAGTTCACGTAACGTTCATAGCTCACAACTTTGAATTTTGAACTGTAAGTTCACAGTCCCAAAAAATGTCACTGTTCACGTTAATGTCTTCCTGGGCTGCTCCAAGCTATTCTTTTTCAAATGAATATTGCAGACGATCTCCGCAATTATTATGAATCAAAAACTTTCACTTCTGTGTGAATATCTCCAACTGCTTTTTTCCACAGTTCAGAAAACTGGATGGGATGGTAACTGTTTTAGATGAGCTTTAGTTGTGTTGCCACTTTTCATTCTGAATTGTTATGAAACGAAGCCCACACACCAGCTTGTTCAGGTTAATTGGCTCCCCTCTCCCATTTGGCTTAAAGCCAAAATATTCCCTTTCTGGAGCTGTGGAGTTTGGTTGACGCAGGTGAATGTCTCACACATGCCTGTTTCAACAATGGGGAGTCAGAGTGAGTCAGTGAGTCAGTGAGTCAATCAGTGAGTCAGTGAGTCAATCAGTGAGTGAGTGAGTGAGTGAGTGAGTGAGTGAGTGAGTGAGTGAGTGAGTGAGTGAGTGAGTGAGTCAAAAAACTCCTTACACATTTTGAACAGGATGAATATGACATTGAATTAATTGTAAATTTATAGATTTGATATGGTGAATTTCACATCCATACATGCAGTGATACATGCAGTGATATCTTTAACTATTTAAAGGATGGAAGGAGGATTTATTTTGCCATTTTATTTATTTATTTTTCTTTACTTTAGATGGTTCATTATCCCAACTATGTTTTCTTTTTTTTAATAACCTTGATGTTGTTTGTATATTTTCAATAAAGAAAAGGAGAGGGGGAAAAAAGGATGCCACCTGCCGCCACATGGAGGCGCCGTAACCCCGCACTCCCGCGTCCCTCCCCCCACCAGCATGCCTGCGAAGAAGTGCCGTGTCCGTGTGTGTGAGAGCAAGAAGAAGCCTGTTGTTTTGAACGGTTAGCTGTGTGTGTGTGTGTGTGTGTCACACGCTCCCCGTGCAGGCAGGCAGGCAGGCTCAGCTGTGCTGTGCAGGGAAGCAGGCATGACGCGATGAATGGATCGGAGTGAACCGCAACTTCTCTCCAGTCAGTCCTGCTGCTGCTGCCGCTGCCTCTGCGCCTCTCTGCCGCTGGACTCTCTGTCTGTGTGGATTTCCTTCGAGCTGGACTTTAATACTACTTCTGCTCACCAACATGCACTCAGCACTGCTACTGATGCTGGCCGTCACCATCTACGCCGACAGCATGGAAGGACCAACAGGTAAACAAACTAAAACAACAACACTTGACTATTGCTGTGTTGGGCTCTGAGACGCATGGTGCGCACACTGCGCAGTGTAGGGCCTACCTGATGCTGCTGATAAACGCTGAGTGAGCGATGATGATGAAGATGAAGATGATGATGGTGGTGGGAATGTAAAGTCAAATGCCAGCTGTGTGGATGTCAGCTGTCGTGTCAGCGTGTTAGTGCAGCTCTCTAAAAGTTGATGACAGAGTGCATTTCTGCTCTTTTAGACTCACACCGGGACTTGGAAAGTTGCCTTGGCTTTTGTGTAGCAGCACAGTCTGGCCACAGGGCAGGTTCAATAGAAGTGTAGTAGTCCTTCCCTCAAACAGTGCAGAGTGTAATATTAGCCCATACGGGAGGGGGGGGGGGGGGGTTATGGGAATTGTAGTTGTTGTGTCTGTGTGTCATTGTATTACAGTAACGTTACGTGACTGGAGAGATTTCCTCTGGAGATGAGGGCGACTGCCAAGTAAAAATGAAGGAGGGGGGCTTGAAAATGAGAGTGGATTGGCTTATTTGAATGCTGCTCTCTCTCTCTCTCTGTCTGTCTCTCTCTGTCTGTCTCTCTCTCTTTCTCCCTCCCTCCCTCACTGTCGTCTCTTTATTAGGCTACAGTAGATGACAATAGGACGAATCAGCGTGACGTCATTTGCCACCCAGAAATGCGCAACCCCGCGGCATTTAATAGTATCAGTTCTGCCAAACAAACGTTAATATCTCAAAAACTATACATCACATCGCTTATATTTTGACATTCTGAGTGAGCGTAGAAGTAGCTCAAGAGTTTGATGTATTATGCATGTCGTGTTAAAGTTGTGTGAACTGTTGCAGTTTTTAAAATGTAAACAGAGTTAGACGGCTAGAGTCAGACACTCACGCCTCGCGCCACTTGGGCTCCATAGGGCTCCATTGCCGCCGTTGCCACCCAGTGACGCGGTTTGTTTACCAAAATGCTGCTCGGCTGATCCCTTGTATACAATGTCCTTTTCTAATGTATAGTCTCTATCTTAGTGATTTTCTAAGAAGTGATCCTGCATTGATTTATTCTTGCTGATTTATAAGAATGTTGCCTGCATGTTAATATGAGTGCTGGGACATACCGGGCCTCTGTCATAGCTGTGATTGTGACATGAAATGATTTGGTTAACTGGTTCACATGTAACTAAATCAGCCCTGAGAGCCACTTGTGAGTAGAATCTTCAGTCTCCTGCTGTCCCAAAGCAAGTATGAATTATTAATGTCAGTATCTGCCCCAAATATCAACATCAGTACCTGATCCAAACATCATGTGTATTCAGTCACACTGTAGAATAGATATAGATAGACAGATGATTTTAAATTGTTGTTTGCTCAGAGAGGAATGTATTTTTTTGGCAGTGATCCCTGCAAATCCAGACTCTAACTTCAGGAGTTAAAGTCTCTTGTACTTTGCCTGTGGCTACTTGAGTGTTTGAATTGCTGAAGAAGTTTGTGTCAGTTAGAGGCCTGGAAACTTGCCTTGTGAGTGCATGGCTTCCATCATGGAATATAGTTGAAATGAAACTGCCTCTGGTCGCCCAGTCAAGTTGTGTCGGCTCATCTCATGCTGAGGAACCCGTGTGAAAGCTGGAGATGCTGGAGATATAAATACTCTGGAGTGGGTTTGTGTTACACAGTTGCTGAACAGACGTCCACTGAGGCCCTCCCCGCACTCCAGGATCAAGTTGGCTCTTCAAGCTGCAGCTGCTGCACTATAGTCAAGATATTGATGTAAAAACACACCTGTCGTATCTTCTGATCACAAAGATATTGGTGTAAAAACACACCTGTCGTTCATATAGGTCTTGGTTATCCGGAGCCAGTAGCAGCTAGCCCTAGGCAAGGGGTTTCCCACAGAGCCGCAGCGCCATCTGCTATTAGTCCGTGATCAGCGAGCTGTGCAGTCACTGGACAACTGGACGACCTGCCAATCACGCCCCAAAATATACGGTAGTCTGTTTTATCATCTATTTGACCTTAAATGGGAACATAATTTACAAAATGAGCATCAGGCTGTATTGAAGAAGACTTGAAACCAGAAATTGAGATGATAAACTCATTAGGAAAGTGTTTACTGAGGTCATAAATCAAGTGAACTGAAAAGTAGGTCCATTTTCCCCATTGACTTCCATCCACTCTGACTTCTTTTTGCAGCCAGTGGAGTCACCCCCTGCTGGCCATTAGAAGGAATGCAGGTTAAAGGCACTTTGACATCGGCTTCACTTTTCACGCACAGGGCTACCCGGATATCCTCACCGGCGCCAGTGTTGTTTCTTAGAAATGTGCAGTGTCAAAGTACAGTATAGTGTCCTGTACTGTCTGTATGTATGTGAGTGTACTGTCTGTCTGTCTGTATGTATGTGAGTGCACTGTCTGTATGTAGGTGAGTGCACTGTCTGTATGCATGTGAGTGCACTGTCTGTATGTATGTATGTGAGTGCACTGTCTGTCTGTCTGTCTGTATGTATGTGAGTGCACTGTCTGTATGTATGTGAGTGCACTGTCTGTCTGTCTGTATGTATGTGAGTGCACTGTCTGTATGTATGTGAGTGCACTGTCTGTCTGTCTGTATGTATGTGAGTGCACTGTCTGGCACACATATACGTAGGTCTCTCTTACCCCAAGGCCATAGGCTCACCTGCGCAGTGTGTGGGCCTGAGCTCTGTGTGCCCCCTCTCCCCCCCCCCCCCACTCCCTACGCTCCGTTAGGCGACACTCAGAGGAGTCGGAGTGAGAAGGTAATTTCTTCTCGGAGCTTGAATGAACCTGCATCTCCCCGCTGTCCAAACAACACAGTGAGACTGGGTGCTGCTGGCTGCTCAGTGAGTGAAAAGACCACACAGACATCATGGGTGCTGATCTGAGAGAAGGGTGGGCTTTCCGTGTGTGTGTGTGTGTGTGTGTGTGTGTGTGTGTGTGTGTGTGTGTGTGTGTGTGTGTGTGTGTGTGTGTGTGTGTGTGTGTGTGTGTGTGTGTGTGTGTGTGTGTGTGTGTGTGTGTGTGTGTGTGTGTGTGTGTGTGTGTGTGTGTGTGTGTGTGTGTGTGTGTGTGTGTGTGTGTGTGTGTGTGCAGCGCATCCGGCTCAAACATAGCCCCCACGTGCTCACAGCTCTCCTGGGGTTAAAAACAAGGCTGGGATCATGGAGCCTACACACACACGCGCGCGCACGCACACACACACACGCGCACACACACACACACACACACACACACACACACACACACACACACACACACACACACAGAGGCAGTGATGGTTGTTCTGTGGGAAATAAGACAAGAGACTTGAATAGAACCCAGTGGTGCGTGGTGGCATCACGTGGCATCATGGCTGCTAGTGGTAGAAAATGAGTCTGCTTTGTAAACGCAGTACATACATTTACATTATACATTACATTTACATTACGTCATTTGGCAGACGCTTTTATCCAAAGCGACTTACAATAACACATTTTTTGTCAGCAATAGAGCAATCAACTATGGAGCACAGTCTATGACAACTACAACTTCTGAAGGAACAGTGGTACAAGTTTAGGTTAGTGGTACAAGGTTGGTTAGTTTTTTTTTTTTTTTTTTTAAGAAAGAGAGAGAACGAAGTTAGATCAAGAAGGGCCCAGATGGAGCCTGAAAAGGTGTGTCTTTAGTCTTTTCCGAAAGATCGGCAGTGATTCAGCTGTCCTGACCGAAGGTGGAAGCTCGTTCCACCATTGAGGTGCCAGGGACGAGAAGAGTCGAGATCGGGATGAGCGACTTTTGAGCCCCCGTAGCGAAGGAGGGGCGAGGCGACCAGCACTGGTGGAGGAGCGAAGGGAGCGCTGAGAGGTTTGGAACCTGACCATGGATTGCAGGTACAGAGGAGCTGACTGGTGTACTGCCCTGTAGGCCAGTACCAGTGTCTTGAATTTGATGCATAAATGAGATACCAAAGGAACAAGAGTCTCTACACTCTGTTTGGGAAGAAAAACCCTCATGAATCATGGATGCACCATGATATCGCCACGTCATCGGTATCGGCCGATAAAGGCTTTAAAATAAAATATGGACACCGGACCGATATTTTTTTCTTTTTGCCGAAATGACAATATCATCCAAGCCGTTAAAAGTAGCATGAATCTTACACTTGTATTTGAAAGAAAATGCTACATCAATAAAAAAATATGACATGGCATCTACTAGGGGCGTCACGATACACTCAGTTCACAATACGATACACGATAATGGGTTCACGATAACAATACGATAATATATTTTAACAATGTTTTTTTTCGATTGATTTGTAAGTTGAGGGGGCATCCACAAGTAATTTCACCATTTTCATCCTCCGTGTCTGTAACGTCCCTCGTCTGTTCAAACAAAGCAATGAAAAGGAGAGCGAGCATGCAATCAGATGCAGATCAGTGGCACCATGTTCAGCTTCTTTTTCTCGCGATTTGAGATTTAACCTCAACGATACATATTGTCACTTTTTGATATCGCGATATATTGTGGGGCGATATATTGTGACATCCCTAGTATCTACTGTCTATGTTGAAGTCATTTTCTTAGTGAATGTGTACATTTTGAAAAGCATTGTATTTATGTCTGCATGCCAGTGGGCCATAACGATAAGAGTAGGCATTATTAATGTGTTAATTCCATTACAGGAGAGACTCGATGTTCTCTGAAATTAGGTGGGGGAAAATGCGCACATATATCGGCAATCACCCAAAAGAGTTGGAAAATATCGGCATCGGATATCGGCAGAAAATCCAACAATACCGTGCATCCCTGGATTCAATCAGCATGAACTTCACATACTCTACTAACTGCAGAAGTCTTTGCCAAAATGCATGTCTTCACTTCAAACAATGCAGCTTTTATTATTATGAGTTAATGTTATTGTCTGTTCGGCTGAAGAGAAATGGGTGCAGTTAAGCTCCAAATGAATAAAAACAAACCATTTGAGATGATAAATCACAATCCACGTTTTAGCCGACAGCTGTCTGATTAGCATAGCGGCGTTAGATGGATAGCAGCATACTGCTCTCTCCAAACGGAGGGCCTTTTCCTCCACAGTCTAAATGGACGGGTCAGCATCAAATGAACGGGCGGGCGTGTTCAGTCACTGACGGGTCAGCATCAAATGAACGGGCGTGTTCAGTAGGGGTGTCACAATACACTCAGTTCACGATACGATACACGATATTGGGTTCATGATAACGATACGATACGATATTTTAACAATATTTTTTTGCAATCGATTTGTAAGTTGAGGGGGTTATCCTCCTCGCTAATTTGAGTAATTTCACCATTTTCATCCCTCCGTGTCTGTAACGTCCCTCGTCTGTTCAAACAAAGCAATGAAAAGGAGAGCGAGCATGCAATCAGATGCAGATCAGTGCCACCATGTTCAGCTTCTTTTTCTCGCGATATGAGATTTCATCTCAACGATGCATATTGTCACGTTTTGATATCACGATATATTGTGGCACGATGTATTGTGACATCCCTAGTGTTCAGTCACTGACGGAGTCTGTCAGAGCAAAGCTGCCCGGCTGAGCTACCAATCAATAAGGTGCTTTGACTGCTTTCCTTCCCTAATCCACTACTCTGATGGCTTTCCAGCTGTTTTAATTGCCTTGGCTGTTCGTCCCCAGCTAGTTATTCTGTTTGTCACTCAGATTGTTATTGGCAATGTGGCGTTAGCAGCATGTGTGGAATCCTTCAACGGAAGTAAAGAGTTATGACATTTTCATCGTCGGTGACTTCAGACTCCTTCCCAAGTGTTTGACTCTGTCAATAGCCGGGAGACTCGGCAAACCTCACTGCTTTCATCTGACCGCAGTGTGATTAGTTCTATTAGTCTAGAAATGATTTCAAAGGTCCTCCAGCACTGTGCCATCATGCCATGTCTCCGGGTAAAAACACAGACGCAGTGGAAAGACAGCACTGTGCCTGTGTTTCTCAGTGAATCGCGATGCATTTCATGCATCAACTTTGCAGACTCGTCAATGCTCGCCTTCGTTTCAAAATAAAAGCTTGCTTATGCAGAGTGAGTCGTGTTATTGTAACTTAAAGGTGCATTCAGCGATGTTTTTGTTTTAAAATGGCTCTATATTCTGCCGGCAATCACTGAAATAGTTGCGGAGATACAGGTACGGACTACAGGAGAGAGATAGAGGACACACTCAGACATCTCAAACTACAGAAGAGACCCAGACTTCACACATTCATTTCATTCATTAAAATGCAGCGACAATGTTTGGAGTAAGGGTTGAAAAGGCATTGTGGGAAATGTAGGAAACGCAGTACTTTTCTAACTTAGAACTAGTCGAGGCAGGTGTGTGTGCATACCGAAAAGGTAAATAATACAACACAAACTAGCTCCCGCAATGAAGTGAACATTCACACAAAACTGATGAAACAACACGACAGTGTGGAGCTTTTCCTCGCTGTTGAAGTCATCGCTGTCACCACGGAGAGGAGCAGCTTGTTTAGAGCGGCGGCTTGTTTGTTATGGAAGAGAGACAGGGACTGAGCTGAGATATGTGTGAGCACGTCTGCGATGGCTGCCTGTCCATTTATTCTCCATCAGACCCTCCCCCACACTTCCCCCACACTTCCCCCACTCCCCCCCCCCCCCCCCCCCCCCCGGCTGCCATTACCTGTCAGATTTGCCACTGACAGCGAGGAGCCATGAATAATCTGATAAACATTCCTCTGCTGCTCTCTGCTGACAGCATGTTTACACTCGTCAGCTCAGCCCGTCGTTGTCCGAGGCGTTCCTCCTCCTCCTCGTGGCCGTGGAACCTGCGGTCGGAGCTGTCATCACGTCGTGTGTGACGTGATGACAGACAGGCGCGCGGTGGTGCAGCTTTGTGATGGCGACTGTCGCCCCGTCAACGGCGCGGCACGCCGCGGCAGCTTCGGCGGGCGGGCGGACGGGTCAAAGTTCAGCCGCATGATGATGATTTTTTGGCAGCGCTGTCAGCAAGTGTCACTTCAGATCAAGATGACGTCCGGGGGCCGGACCGGCTTCTCGCCTCTCGCTTCTCTTCTGCTGCAGCTTTGGGGTCAATAATTAGATGATGAAGGCTTCGTTGCTCAAACGCGTTTGTTGACGTTGGTGTCTGACGCAGCAGTCCATGTGCCAGAGCAGATATCAGGGTTAGGGTTAGTTAGTTGGTGTCTGACACAGTGGTTAATTAAATGACAAAAAGGACGTTTTGAGTGCTGCCTGGCTTTTTCCTTCTGTTACAAATAATTTGATGATGCCAAAAGCGATTTATTTTCAGGTCTATCTCCCTCCCTCTCTCCTCCCAGTATTTTCCCTCTGCAGTTCCACAGTTTGTTTCCCTCAAAGTCCCCAGTGTCACTAATGTAGAAGGTCATCAGTCTAGCACAGAGAAACTGCTGAACTA
>NC_139643.1:21264340-21296840 GCF_964638095.1 Poromitra crassiceps | reverse complement strand
TTGACCAGTGGAAAGCGTTTAATATGAAGCAGTAACAGCAGCAGGAAATGCTTTCATCGGCTCAGCAGTAACGTGACACAGCTCCGATATGGCTGAAAGTGGTCAGGAAACGGTCAAATACAGCAGATATCTGCAAGTACAAACGGAAACACAGGAGAGAAACTACACTTCAAACCACAGAGATTCAGTTAGAAGCTACAAAAGTAATGAGAGCTGAACACATAGAGGCTTTGTTTAAAAAAAAATCCTTTCGCTCTGGACTATAGCAGGAGAAGGAGGTCATCACGGCTTGGCAAAACGTCACCCACAGCCCGCATGGAGGCAGGTCTGGCGTGCTTTGGCCCC
Source organism: Poromitra crassiceps (assembly GCF_964638095.1). NCBI lineage: Eukaryota > Metazoa > Chordata > Actinopteri > Beryciformes > Melamphaidae > Poromitra > Poromitra crassiceps. The sequence goes on along the minus strand of NC_139643.1, from coordinate 21,296,495 downwards.
ACACCAGAGAAGGTCCATCTTGGCCCCACTCCAGAGAAGGTCCATCTTGGCCCCACTGCAGAGAAGGTCCATCTTGGCCCCACTCCACAGAAGGTCCATCTTGGCCCCACACCAGAGAAGGTCCATCTTGGCCCCACTCCACAGAAGGTCCATCTTGCCACACTGCAGAGAAGGTCCATCTTGCCACACTGCAGAGAAGGTCCATCTTGGACCCACTCCACAGAAGGTCCATCTTGCCCCGCACTGCAGAGAAGGTCCATCTTGGGCGCGGCACGGCACGCATTGGTAAAGGAAGTGCAAATCAACATGGGTTGGCGCGGCCAAAAGTGGCAATGGAAAAGGGGTACTTGTGTCACCTTCCTCCCTTCCCCGCCGTCTCATCACCAAGAGGTGAAAGTGAAGGCCCTGTTGTCTTCTGCAATCCACCATGTGTGTCCCTGTGCCCCCCCCCCCCAAATCTCAGTGTCAATAGAAGAAGAGCAGATGGTGCCGTGGCCCGGGGGGCAGCGATACACCACCTACTGACGGAGGAGGATGAGACCGACCCAGACGGCGGAGGGATGATGGTGATGCAGGGATGACCCGAGTATAGACGTTAATAACAGCTCTACTTTGCATTGCCCTCGCATAGAGGGAGGCGCCGGCTGACATATGTTGTTTGTGAGCCGGTTAAACACAGACGTCTGAACATTGACCTAGAAAAGTGATGAGAGCTGCAGAAAGCTTGAAAACTCAATCACCCCCCCCCCCCCCCCAGAGGCGGGGCATTATGAAGCTGAAGAGATCTCTTGTGCAGGGGGAGCAGTGGCACTAGACTGTGTAGGACATGTGGGTTCCTCCCTGGGGTTAAACCAATATGGCTCTTTGAAGGCTAATAGGGATGGTTTTGGATTGGAGTTGCTGATTGACAGTGCTTTGTGCCCGTCTTGTTGCCAGATTCCGTTTCATTTCGACCAATTTCATGCCGTTTTTTTCTTTTCTTTTATTAAAAAAACCTGAGTACTCCATCGGTCAGTGAAAGGGATTTTTCATGGCTGACATTTGCTAATATAATTTGCGCACGGTAGAAAAGCAAATACAATGGGAGAGTCTCTATTAAAGCCATACTACTACTGACATTGTTTTAGGTGGGTTAGCAGCTGCTTAACCCTTGTACCCCCCTTATATTTTTTGCCTGTTGCACTCCCTCATCCAGCAGCTGGATATTGATAGTCAATAGTTATTTGTTATATTCATAATAATTATTATAATTATTATTATGATTTTTTTATTGATTCTTATCCATTGGTAACTTCATCCCTCATACCTCATATCAACATTTCATGCTTACTCAGAATTTTAACCCCTCAAATGCCAGTTTACTGTACTTACTGTACAATCAAATTTACAGTAGAAAAGACAAAATATGATTTTTTTTTGCCTTCCCATCAATGCCACCTGGATATCCCCCTGTGGGATTATTTTAGCCTTGGATTTGTCACATTTTTCATGGAGGAATTATTTTCTTACTTATTTCATCTTTTGAGAATTGCAATCCTTATTATCCATCCATATTTTTTGCCTGTCGCGCATGCGCCAGATATTGATCGATAAACGACGAAACGCGCCGGCTCTGTGACACGGAAGTCCACAGGAAGTATCTGGAAGACGACCCGGATGTTGTTCATGAGCGATCTTTGACATCCGGGTGACTGGCCTGTGGTGACCTGCTCCTCAGAGCAGCACAGTGCGCCCAAGACAGGCAGACATCCGCAGCGGACTCTCCAGCAACATTAGCCGAGAAAGAGCCTCGTTTCACGGCATTGGATTTACTGTGGATCGGTGCTTTGAGCACACCTCAAACCGGGAGCTCTAGAAAGCTCCTACAACTACAGAACACGACGATATTAGAGATCTAGAGTCAATTTTCGACGCCGAATCCGGCCATGCCATTGGCGAGTCTCTTCGACGAACGAGCGCGGAGATACGACGTACTTTCAATGAAGGTAACTTTCAGAAAAAATCATGAAAAGGCTTCAAATCAGTAGTTTGCACTAGGGATGTTCATCAATTATCGAAAATCGATAATCGATCGTTAAGGATTGGAATCGATCCTGTGGCATTTGGATCGATTTTTTAATTATTAAAAAAAAAAAAAATTTTTTTTTTTTTTTTTTTTTTTTTTTTGGACTAGGTTTGGGTGGAATTCGTTCCTCCTCGCCCCACTCCATTGCACAGCCGACTAACGTGAGGTGGAGCTTCATATAGTCTCTAGTTTTCTGGCTGGGCACGGGCCTTTGTGCCAACAAAACTGTTTTAAACATGAGAAATTCACACCGGCATGCGCCGGGGACAGCAGTGTTGGAGAGGAGACACATTGAAATAAAGAGTTCATTGAGGAGAACACGTTGTCTTTCGTATTTTCTGCCATAGGCATTCATTTTGTTAAAAAAAAAAAAAAAAAAAAAAAAAAAAAATTGAAAATATTGAAAATTTTCTAAGTATTAATAAAATCGATAATCGATAATTGATCGTTAATTCTCAGCGATTATCGATTTTGGAAATTTTTCAAAATGAACATCCCTAGTTTGCACTGGAAAATCCGGGTTCCCAGGTCATGTGACATGTTACCATGACGATCACTGTAGTGTATATTTCATATCAAACTGCATGCAATTGGCTGCTATGCCAGCACTGATCAAATAGGGGGGCGGGGGCAAACACAATAGAAGCTACAAATTTGATGTCTTGACTCGAGCTGAGAGGTGTAAGATCAGAACAATAATTATTTTTGGGGAAAGTAGCTGGGAGTCGGAAAAAAATGTTGTATTTTTGCAAAATTAACATTGAAATCAATGGGAAAAATATGCAATGGATTTTGAAGGCTTGTAACTCCACCAAATGTTCAACCAACTCCAAGGTTAGATATTAAGGTCAAATTTAAAGGTATTTGGTCCAGGATGCCCGCTGAAAAAAATAAAAAAAAAATTTGTAAAAATTTCCTGGAGGTCTCAAAAAAGTGGTTTTAATGGTTTTAATACGCCGGCTGCTGGATCGAGGGGGGCTAACGTGAGTATAGCACTTACTTTGTGCCAGGAACACTTTTTTAGGGTGGCGGAAGGGTGAATTACCATGATAAATCAAAAAAAAATGATGGGGAAATTTTCAGGCCTGAATTCCCAAGACTTTTTTTTCCACAGAAAAAAAATAAACACAAAGCACACCTTACGATCCAGCTGCTGGACGAGGGGGGTACAAGGCAAAGTGTTTCTTTGCAGGTTCTTCAGAACGACACCCTGAAACCACTGAGTAAAATACTCGCCCTCCATCGTACGGACGGCGTTGACATAGATTTTTAATAAAGGGGAAATATTGTCAAAGCCATACGTCGATCTAACCCTGATATTCATGACCACAGCCAGGTGCCTTGTTACCTTCATGAAACACGAGGGAGGAAGATGTACTCGTGCCTGTCCTCTGCTCTTTCCTCTTCGTGCTACATGTCATGTACTTAACAAATAGATGCTTCTGGCGCGTGTCAGCCCATTACTTAAGTGCAGGGAGAGCTAGAGCGGAGGCGGTTAGCGGTGGGTTGCAGAGCGACATGCGACATGTTTGTCATTGTCACTCCGCTTGGACGCTGCCCGCATAAAGTGTCTCTCTGCCTGAATCTCTGCAGCCACGCCCCCCCCCCCCCCCCCCCCCGGCTTCATTAGCCAGTCCCAGACATCTCTAATGATATGCACAGGAAAGTAGGTTATGTATTGTTTTCATACCTCCATTTTACCAACCCAACACCACCCCCCCCCCCTCTCCCTCCCACACATTTGACAACTCTGTCACCCACTTTCTGCAAGACCGGACCGGAAGACCTGCCGTTAATTAAACCTGCCAATCATAGAGAGAGAGAGAGAGAGAGAGAGAGAGAGAGAGAGAGAGAGTGAGTTCTCCGCTTTCCAGAGAGCGTGCTAGCTTAAAGGAGAGTTCAATTTCTTTACACCCTGCACCTTATTTTTAGCTTTAGATATAATGTTTAAGTCACCCTGACAAGTTCGGTTTGATATTCTTTGCTGAACGATAATTTGGTTTGAACTGCAGCCTGAAAACGAGGGAAACGGGGCATGTGAAATGCCTTTATTTATGTCCTGTATATAGATTATTTTCCGACACACAGCGGCTCATATGCTTATTATATTATAGAGGCAACGAGAATATGAGCGATCTATTTACCTCTGTGCCACCGCCAGCCTGCTGTCACATAGATAGCAGCTCCCACCATATCCTCCACTGCTGCTTGTAATCCATATATGACGTTATTCCATACGGGGGGCCATCGAATTCAAATGAATCGTCTATATTCTCGAAAACATAAATATCTGCAATGTTTATCATGCTAAGCTACATAACAGCTAACTACAGTTAAGCCTGCAAGTCACCTGGATATGCTGCTTCTTCTTCTGTTCCACCGTAAAACCCATTGACTGGTAAAACCAAACAGTAGTTAGCTATTATGTAGCTTATCATTTCTATATTTATATTTACATATTTATGTTTTCGAGAATATAGATGATTTATTTGAATTCCATGGCCACCCGTATGGAATAACGTCAGAGAATGCATTACAAGCAGCACCAGTGGCACAGAGGTAAATAGATCGCTCATATTCTCGTTGCCTCTATAATATAATAAGCATATGAGCCGTTGTGTGTCCGAAAATAATCTATTTACAGGACATAAATACAGGCATTTCACATGCCCTGTTTTCCTTGTTTTCAGGTCGCAGTTCAAAACAAATGATCGTTTCAGCAAATAATATCAAACCGAACTTGTCAGGGTGACTTAAACATCATAATTAAAGCTAGAAATAAGGTCCAGGCCAGGGTGTAAAAAAAAAACAGATTTCCCCTTTAATGTTACTAGAGTAGGTCAGAAGCTGATTTTAGAAGCTGCATCCCAGGACAATAACAGTTGACTCAAACAGGATGTGTGTCTTGCATGTGCGCTGTACTGTTGATTTATGCATGAGTGCGTTTAGGGAGGGTGGAGCATTTAATGGGGGGCAAGGATTAGGGTTACTGTCTTCTGCAAAAAAGGAAGATAGGTGGATTAACAAGCTCCTCGTCCCAGTCCCACACCAGTATGAATCAAGCTCCTCCTCCCAGTCCCACACCAGTATGAGTCAAGCTCCTCCTCCCAGTCCCACACCAGTATGAGTCAAGCTCCTCCTCCCAGTCCCACACCAGTATGAGTCAAGCTCCTCCTCCCAGTCCCACACCAGTATGAGTCTCCCTTTTCCTCCCCGTTCTCCCCTGCGCCCGCGCTCCATCTTGTTCTCCATGTTTAATTAAGAATCTGCAGCAGAGGGATTACAGTGCCACTCGGAGAGAGAGAGAGAGAGAGAGAGAGAGAGAGAGAGAGAGAGAGAGAGAGAGAGAGAGAGAGAGAGAGAGAGAGAGAGAGAGAGAGAGAGAGAGAGAGAGAGAAGAGAGAGAGAGAGAGAGAGAGAGAGAGAGAGAGAGCGCATTAGCAGGATCTTAATACGAGGTTTAGTGTAGCCGGTTGGCTGAGCCCAGTACGAGGGGAGTGGGTTATGGAGTCCTGCGGCCACCAGTGGATCACGCCTGGTCAGGCTGCTCTTATCCTGGGTAATTTCTTGGGGTAGCTTAGGGTAAAGCCTTGGTCAGGCTGCTCTTATCCTGGGTCGTTTTTTGGGGTAGCTTAGGGTGAAGCCTTGCCTGGTCAGGCTGCTCTTATCCTGGGTAGTTTCTTGGGGTAGCTTAGGGTGAAGCCTTGCCTGGTCAGGCTGCTCTTATCCTGGGTAGTTTCTTGGGGTAGCTTAGGGTAAAGCCTTGGTCAGGCTGCTCTTATCCTGGGTCGTTTTTTGGGGTAGCTTAGGGTGAAGCCTTGGTCAGGCTGCTCTTATCCTGGGTAGTTTCTTGGGGTAGCTTAGGGTAAAGCCTTGCCTGGTCAGGCTGCTCTTATCCTGGGTAGTTTATTGGGGTAGCTTAGGGTAAAGCCTTGCCTGGTCAGGCTGCTCTTATCCTGGGTCGTTTCTTGGGGTAGCTTAGGGTAAAGCCTTGCCTCAGCGCTCTTCTGTCTAACTTTCTTGATTTGTTTGTGCTTAATTAGTCTGGAGGCACGCTTGGATTCCTCACCTACAGAACTGCTTATTGCAGCAGCGCTGTGAGAACCTGCAACAACACGTCAGTTCACAGCCGCATGAGAAAGACACAGACACCCCGACGGAGACACAGACACATCGTGCAGAGTCAAGTACACAAAGTCACAACACTCATGCCTATTCAAACACAAACATCTGTGTTCACCTGTTATCACTCAGTGGAAGGGCTTTAAGCTCAGGTGAGACTGGGTTGCAAATCATGGCATAATCCCCCCCCTCCTGAAAAAACAAAACTAAAAACATCCAGTTAACCGGTTCCACGCTGCCAGAAAGTCACGTGTACACGTTTAGAAATGTTTCTAACCGTTGACAGTACCCTACTCAATGCCCATGTGCACTTTCAGATTGATTGGCCAACCCGTGAGGAGAAGAATGGATGCGGACAGACAGAGTTTTCCTCATTTTCTAGCAGGATTGATTGTAGAATGTGTTGTTATCTGCTGCTGCGGCAGCTTTCAACCCCCTCCTCCTCCCAGCAGACAGAGATATGAAGCTGTGGAGATGACCGGGCCGATGGAAGCCTGAGTCAGGACTGACCTCCAGCTCCTGCAGCACAATAAGGATCTCCTCGTGGGAGAACTCTGGTGAAGAGAGGGAGCTATAGCCAGAGGGTACCAGCCAGGCTGTGTGCTCTCTGCCCTGCGTCCCTGCTGTGTGTGTGTGTGTGTGTGTGTGTGTGCGTGTGTGTGTGTGTGTGTGTGTGTGTGCGTGTGCGTGTGCGTGCGTGCGTGCGCGCGCGCGTGTTGACTTAGCCGTAGGCGTGAATAAAAACGGACAGTAATTGGCTGCTTGTGAGATCTTTTACCTGCAGGTGTTTGAGCCTGTGCGGATGTGTGTGTGTGTGTGTGTGTGTGTGTGTGTGTGTGTGTGTGTGTGTGTGTGTGTGTGTGTGTGTGTGTGTGTGTGTGTGTGTGTGTGTGTGTGTGTGTGTGTGTGTGTGTGTGTGTGTGTGTGTGTGTGTGTGTGCGGATGTGGGGCCGGGGATCTCTGAGCCTGTTGTGCTCTTACAGAAAAAAACAACATTCCAGTTTTTCCCACAGCGCAGCCGAGGGCAGTCGAGGGCATCACATGTCAAATTCAGGTCATGCATTCAGTTAGAAACGCTCAGTGAGGTGTCGCTTTGTCAGATGGCCTCTAGTTTTCCGGGCCTTCGGGCCAATCACGGTGCTTAAACACAGCAAACCCCACTCAGGGATGCCGGTTGAGTTTAAACAAACGCACATTCAACGACAAGCAGACGCAGAGCCGAAAGGTTGTGCTGTGAAAATGCAGAGAACGAAGAAACACTTTCCTATTTTCAGCCCCATGATGTGACGAGTCCAATGTGTTCAAGTGAATTCACCTTGTTTGTTTCTGTGAAGTAGCTTTATGAGCCAAGCTAGGCTGCTGTGTTCATGTCTCTCCAGGCGGGGCACGGTGGCTCAGTGGTTAGCGCCGTTGCCTCACAGCAAGAAGGTCCCGGGTTCGAACCCCGGTCCGCCCCAGGTCCTTTCTGTGTGGAGTTTGCATGTTCTCCCCGTGTTCGTGTGGGTTTTCCTCCGGGTGCTCCGGTTTCCTCCCACCACCTAAAAGACATGTATGTTAGGGTTAATACTCCTTAGTTAATACTTCCACACTGAGGAAGGCCGTAGGGCCGAAACATGTATGTGCTGCTGTATTCCTGACTGAGGTAAATTAAATATTGAAAAGGACTTTTTGAGTGCTGGCTTTTTCTTGTTTAATTTGTATTCGTGCCGTGCACCGGACCTCTTTGTTCACTCTCCGAGTGTGCTCGCATTTTTCTACTTTTGGTTAATACTCCTGTCAGTGCTCCTGACCAAGGTACTGGCAAAAGAACTGGAGTTGGTCCCCGGGCGCTGCACTGCGGCTGCCCACTGCTCCTAGTTCTAGGAAGGTTCCTAGTAGAGGATGGGTCAAATGCAGAGGATGAATTTCCCCATGGGGATAAATAAAGGATAGCTTAACTTAACTTAACTCCACTTCCAACACAGCCCAGTGGACAGTAAGGCCGTGGGCCTGACTCCACTTCCAACACAGCCCAGTGGACAGTACGGCCGTGGGCCTGTAGGATCTGTTCAAGACTTGGCCTGAGACTCTAATGACTGGGTGGGTGGAGGCCCGTCTCACTGTCACTAACTTTGACAGTTGGTCTTAATGATGTAGATGTTTCAAATTATGCTTGAGAGAAAATGCTCAGAGCAATCACCATGTTTGTGAAAAACAAAATCACTGGCATGTGAAATTCACACGGCGGGGAATGTGTAGCAGGAGCTAGGAGGAGGGCCCAGGTTGTTTCTGGCTGATTAGGCAGCTGAAATCAGCCTCTGTGAAAGCACAAGGCTTTTGGGTTCATTGCTGTCTGTTTTATCCTGGGCTCGGTTTCAGGGGCACCGTGGGCCCATTCAGGAGGCGACACCGGTGGCTCCCTCATGGATTTATTCTGGTCCAGTGGGTAGCTGCAGCGGTACCGGCGGCCCGCGCCGGGGGATTTTAAACCCCCCTATCACAAACGAGAGCAGGGAAGCAAAACCTTCTACTCTCATTATCAGAGTCTACAGGGGACAGGGATGGACAGACAGAGAGAGAGAGAGAGAGAGATGTAGAAAGCAAGTGAGAGAGAGAGAGAGAGAGAGAGAGAGAGAGAGAGAGAGAGAGAGAGAGAGAGAGAGAGAGAGAGAGAGAGAGAGAGAGAGAGAGAGAGAGAGAGAGAGAGAGAGAGAGAGAGAGAGCTGAAGGGGAAAAATAATCCAATGATGGGAAAAAAGTAGCAGATGAAGGAATGAGAAAGTTGAAAGTTTGAAATGTCACAGTAACAATCTCTTGTCAGTAGGGACTCGGGAGGCACCAGGATATCGGAACGTCATCGGTATCGACAGTAAAATTAAATATCAGCATCGGCCCGAAAGGAACATTCTGCTCATATGACAAGCCGATCAAGAGTGAAGAGGTGAGGGGAGGAGAGCAGGAGATGAGGAGAGGAAGAGTGAGGGAGGAGAGCAGGAGATGAGGAGAGGAAGAGTGAGGGAGGAGAGCAGGAGATGAGGAGAGGAAGAGTCGAGGAGGAGAGCAGAAGATGAGGAGAGGAAGAGTGATGGAGGAGAGCAGGAGATGAGGAGAGGAAGAGTGAGGGAGGGAGGGCAAGGAGATGAGGAGAGGAAGAGTGAGGGAGGAGGGCAGGAGATGAGGAGAGGAAGAGTGAGGGAGGAGAGCAGGAGATGAGGAGAGGAAGAGTAAGGGAGGAGAGCAGGAGATGAGGAGAGGAAGAGTGAGGGAGGAGAGCAGGAGATGAGGAGAGGAAGAGTGAGGGAGGAGAGCAGGAGATGAGGAGAGGAAGAGTGAGGGAGGAGGGCAGGAGATGAGGAGAGGAAGAGTGAGGGAGGAGAGCAGGAGATGAGGAGAGGAAGAGTGATGGAGGAGAGCAGGAGATGAGGAGAGGAAGAGTGATGGAGGAGAGCAGGAGAGGAAGAGTGATGGAGGAGAGCAGGAGAGGAGGAGAGGAAGAGTGAGGGAGGAGAGCAGGAGATGAGGAGAGGAAGAGTGATGGAGGAGAGCAGGAGATGAGGAGAGGAAGAGTGATGGAGGAGAGCAGGAGATGAGGAGAGGAAGAGTGATGGAGGAGAGCAGGAGAGGAAGAGTGAGGGAGGAGGGCAGGAGATGAGGAGAGGAAGAGTGAGGGAGGAGAGCAGGAGATGAGGAGAGGAAGAGTGATGGAGGAGAGCAGGAGATGAGGAGAGGAAGAGTGATGGAGGAGAGCAGGAGAGGAAGAGTGATGGAGGAGAGCAGGAGAGGAGGAGAGGAAGAGTGAGGGAGGAGAGCAGGAGATGAGGAGAGGAAGAGTGATGGAGGAGAGCAGGAGATGAGGAGAGGAAGAGTGAGGGAGGAGAGCAGGAGATGAGGAGAGGAAGAGTGATGGAGGAGAGCAGGAGATGAGGAGAGGAAGAGTGAGGGAGGAGAGCAGGAGATGAGGAGAGGAAGAGTGAGGGAGGAGGGCAGGAGATGAGGAGAGGAAGAGTGAGGGAGGAGAGCAGGAGATGAGGAGAGGAAGAGTGATGGAGGAGAGCAGGAGATGAGGAGAGGAAGAGTGATGGAGGAGAGATGAGGAGAGGAAGAGTGATGGAGGAGAGCAGGAGATGAGGAGAGGAAGAGTGATGGAGGAGAGCAGAGGAAGAGTGATTGAGGAGAGCAGGAGATGAGGAGAGGAAGAGTGAGGGAGGAGAGCAGGTGATGAGGAGAGGAAGAGTGATGGAGGAGAGCAGGAGATGAGGAGAGGAAGAGTGATGGAGGAGAGCAGGAGATGAGGAGAGGAAGAGTGAGGGAGGAGAGCAGGAGATGAGGAGAGGAAGAGTGATGGAGGAGAGCAGGAGATGAGGAGAGGAAGAGTGAGGGAGGAGAGCAGGTGATGAGGAGAGGAAGAGTGATGGAGGAGAGCAGGAGATGAGGAGAGGAAGAGTGAGGGAGGAGAGCAGGAGATGAGGAGAGGAAGAGTGAGGGAGGAGAGCAGGAGATGAGGAGAGGAAGAGTGATGGAGGAGAGCAGGAGATGAGGAGAGGAAGAGTGAGGGAGGAGAGCAGGTGATGAGGAGAGGAAGAGTGAGGGAGAGAGCAGGAGATGAGGAGAGGAAGAGTGAGGGAGAGAGCAGGTGATGAGGAGAGGAAGAGTGAGGGAGAGAGCAGGTGATGAGGAGAGGAAGAGTGAGGGAGGAGAGCAGGTGATGAGGAGAGGAAGAGTGATGGAGGAGAGCAGGAGATGAGGAGAGGAAGAGTGATGGAGGAGAGCAGGAGATGAGGAGAGGAAGAGTGATGGAGGAGAGCAGGAGATGAGGAGAGGAAGATGGTAAATGGTAAATGGCCTGCATTTATATAGCGCTTTTATCCAAAGCGCTTTACAATCAGTAGATAGTCTACATTCACCCATTCATACACCGATGGCGGCAGGCTGCCACGCAGGGTGCCTACACACCATCGGGAGCAAGGAGGGTTAAGTGTCTTGCCCAAGGACACAACGACAGCAGCTGGGAGGGAGCGGGGATCGAACCGCCAACCCTTGCGCCATTGGCCGACCCGCTCTACCTCCTGAGCTAAAGCCGCCCCCCAAGAAGAGTGAGGGAGGAGAGCAGGAGATGAGGAGAGGAAGAGTAAGGGAGGAGAGCAGGAGATGAGGAGAGGAAGAGTGATGGAGGAGAGGAGGAAGAGGGGGGAGATGAGAGGGCCAATCAGGGCCTGTGGGAAGGATAGAGAGCCTGTTGTCCAGTGTGTGAACACAGCAGAGCCACTGTCTGCAGCTGCATGGGCCCTGTGGCGGAGCTCCGTCTGTGGAGCTAAGAGAGAGAGAGAGAGAGAGAGAGAAAGAGAGAGAAGGAAGTCACACTAAAGGAAGACAACTGGTTCTCATTAAAGTGCGTTACAGCACGAGGCTCGTTTGAGAGGCCATTGCTTCCCTGTAAGAAGGGCTCATTTGTCAAGATTGCAGGAATCACATTTGATTTGCCTTTTTTATTATGCTGCTCAGTTGATACCAAGTCAAAGCCGGTCTGCAGACACTTTTAAACTGGGACTCCATTATTCCCTCTGTGTAACCCTGCTGTCACAGAGAGAGAGAGAGAGAGAGAGAGAGAGAGAGAGAGAGAGAGAGAGAGAGAGAGAGAGAGAGAGAGAGAGAGAGAGAGAGAGAGAGAGAGAGAGAGAGAGAGAGAGAAATCTATTTATTTTCCTCACCCTTTCGCCCGTCAACGGCCTTCTTTCATGGCTTCCAAACACCCAAGGGAGACACTTCATTTTTGTAAACCACGTTTGGGAGACAAGGAGCAGCGTTTGTGTGTCCGTGTGTGTATCTCTATGTGTGTATCTATCTACTCTAACTTGTCTCTGTGTGTGTGTGTGTGTGTGTGTGTGTCTACTGTAACCTGTGTGTGTGTGTGTGTGTGTGTGTGTGTGTGTGTGTGTGTGTATGTGTGTATCTGTATACAGTATGTGTGTGTTGTAACCTGTGTGTGTGTGTGTGTGTGTGTGTGTGTGTGTGTGTGTGCGTCTACTGTAACCTGTGTATGTGTGTGTGTGTGTGTGTGTGTGTGTGTGTGTATCTGTATACAGTATGTGTGTGTTGTAACCTGTCTCTCTGTGTGTGTGTGTGTGTGTGTCTACTGTAACCTGTGTGTGTGTGTGTGTGTGTGTGTGTGTGTGTGTGTGTGTATAATACAGTATGTGTGTGTTGTAACCTGTCTCTGTGTGTGTGTGTGTGTGTGTGTGTGTGTGTGTGTGTGTGTGTGTGTGTGTGTGTGTGTGTATACAGTATGTGTGTGTTGTAACCTGTCTCTGTGCAGGAGTTCGTCTTAATGAGGCCTCTTGTGACTTGGGTGGGATGAGCTCAGCTAGTTTTCTGGGACATCTGGGCTAAAGTGACGGCCTCCAAGTAGCACAGCACACTGAGAGTCCGTCTTAAATAGAACCCTGATCCTTTCAGAGGGGACGGCTGAGCGGGCCTGTCTGCCGGTCCGCTCCAGGGTTCAGCCATGATGAATGGACGGACTTGAGGACTGTGAGAGTCTTCCAGAGACTGCAGGATGACCTTGGAGCTGACGTGAAGAAGATTCACAGCCCAGGTTTGATGGATGATCTGTGGACCTGATCTCTCACCTCCAGGCTCAGCAGGTGTAACATGTAGCTACAGCTGCACTGATTCATTAGACTGATGTGAGACATCGAGAGGGATGAGACAATGTATCAAAATTCAACATCACAATACAAAAATGTGACCGTACCAGAAAAATGAATTACATTATTAGATGTTATTCTGCTGCAGTTAGGGATGCACATTTTCCACAAATTCCAAACTCGATCATTGGTAATGTTAACGAGCAATCAATCGATTCATTGTAATTAAAAATACAAAATTTTCCAAACCATACCAAATGCGTTTTTTCCTCAATAAAACCTTTATTTATGCAGCAGCAACTTACTGTATATTTCTCACAGCATTGCATAGCAGCATAGCCTACGCTATGAAACACATAAAAACATGGAGGCATAACTTTTAGACATGTCAACATTTGCCCAGAATCCCCGTCACGGCTGTGCAGGCTCACTTACTTGTTACTTGTTTATTTTTTCTGCTCGCAGTGCGTCTCAGCCGTCGCAGCTCTTAAGGATTTACTCCAGCATGGGAAAAATTACTCGATCAAAACAAAACAAAAAGCAACGTGCATTCTGTCAGTAGAACGGTGTTTTCAAATCATTTTTCAATGAAGAAAAGTGCTCGTGGAAGCAACACTGACCTTGTTTGGAAGCGCACATAGTAGCAGAAGTGACAGAACAGGCTACCAGTTAGCGAACTGTTAACGAGCTGTTAATGAGCTGTTAACGAGTACCCTGTGAGAATAACAGGCTATTCACCATCGTCCTCAGACATAGAGTCAATGCTCCATCTTCGGCAATGTTAGACAGACTATTATAAAATGTTCCTGGAATAAATCCGGGCTCGCTTGAGCTAGCAAAAGGAATTACTGTCTCGCTATCCTCCTTTCTGACTAGCGTTACTAATTAGCCATGCCACAGTGCTAACGTTAACGTTACGTAACCATAACCATCACCATCGCACGCGCTTTCCAACAGCTGTTTCACATCGCAGCTGAATATGGACAGGTGCACGCTGGTCAGCTCTGAGACTGTTATCATTTCACTAATGTGACAATGCTGCAAATAGCTTTTTGGGCTATCAGGTATAGCGCACTCAGTACACTGCAGTGTGGCCGATGGCTGATTTAGTTGTTTTTTTCCCCCCCAGATTTTTTTTTATCCCATTTTTATCCCCCATTAGTGCTAATTTATATGCTGATTTAGTTAATAGAGATAACTTATTCTTCTTTTTTACACCGCCCCCCATCGTCCAATCGAGTGGTTGACGAGTAGATTGAATTTCTGTCGACCAAGATTTTCTCTGATTGACGTAACAGCCGTACCCTACATGATGCTAGTGCATGCCAGTGGAGATGTCGTCCCGTTCTGCTTCTTCCAATATGACCTGAACTGGGCACAAGTCTTTGGTCCGTTGGGTCTCCTTCACCTGACGCTGCAAGAAAAGCAATCTGGCAACCTGGGCTGTTTTTCTTTACAACGACTTCCTGCCCTAATTCCCTCCTTCACCTGATTGTGCAGATGGCAGCAGAAGGGCTTGGCTCTGTGCTAGAGGCTTGATTACACTACGTCAGACAAAGAGGCTTGATCGTGATGATCCAGGACTGTGAATACGATGGATTAGTCAGAAGAGCCGGGAGAAAACCATCCGATCGAATCTATGCTATCATGTTTCACGTAACCTACTGCTGATCGAATCTATGCTATAATGTTTCACGTAACCTACTGCTGATCGAATCTATGCTATCATGTTTCACGTAACCTACTGCTAATCGAATCTATGCTATAATGTTTCACGTAACCTACTGCTGATCGAATCTATGCTATAATGTTTCACGTAACCTACTGCTGATCGAATCTATGCTATAATGTTTCACGTAACCTACTGCTTCCGATAATCACTCAAAACAAAGTACGATCATCAGCGGATCAAAAGACTTTGTTGGGTAGCGAGTGGAACATTAGAAAATGGATGGGAGTTAGTCTCTAGCAGCAGCTACCCCCCAACCCAGACATGCTTACAAATGCTTAAATAGTCATCATTAACAAACCGATGATCATAGTTTTTTTAAATTAAAGGAGCACCAGTATGATAGTTGGCATATCATCTCTGTCAAAGCAATGACCCACTCTCAATGGCTCACATACAATAGGCTCTGATTAGAATCATTCTCAATGTTCTGGAGGGATGCGTTCGTTGCTCGCTGCGAAGTAGGCTGCCCATGCTGAGAGACATCCCAAGACGCCTGTTGCTTTTGAGGCACAACGTGAGGTTTATTCTAGTCGATGCTCTAAAGTAAAGACAGGTATACTATACGGGCATGGTGGTTGCTGACCTCCCCTTCTCCTCACTCCAGCCCCCTCGCCTCTGATGTTCTATCTAGTACATTTTCAGATGGAATACCTTTCGAGGCTTCTTCTTCTTCTCTGGAGGGACGTGCTCCTCCACAGGGGAGCTGCCGGGGTGTATTTGTAGAAGCGATCTGTCTGCTTGAAGAATGCGTCTCCTGAGTGTCTTAACTCTCATTTATTCCCTCACCGCCCACAATGAAAGAAGACACAGTGTCTGGCCATTATCCTCAGGGTTTACTTTGCTCCATGTCTTTTTAGATGAGTCTTATAGGAGGAGGTGTGTGTGTGTGTGTGTGTGTGTGTGTGTGTGTGTGTGTGTGTGTGTGTGTGTGTGTGTGTTCTGTGTGTGTTTCTGTGTGTGTTTCTGTGTGTGTGTGTGTGTGTGTGTGTGTGTTTCTTTCTGTGTGTGTGTGTGTGTGTGTGTGTTTCTGTGTGTGTGTTTCTGTGTGTGTGTGTGTGTGTGTGTGTGTGTGTGTGTGTGTGTGTGTGCGCGTGTGTGTTTCTTTTTTTTGGCGGGATTTTTTTATCCCATTTTTATCCCCCATTAGTGCTAATTTAATTTATTTATCCTGGTTGCTACTCCACCCTCTGCCGATCTGGGGAGAGCCGAAATTTGCTCCATGCTTCCTCCGAGACATGGGCAGTTAGCCAGCCGCTTCTTTTCACCTGACAGGGGAAGCTTCACCGGTAGGACATAGCACGTGGGGGGTTCACGCTATTCCAACCAGTTCCCCTCCCTCTGAACAGGCGCCCTTAACGACCAGAGGAGGAACCAGAGGTTGTGTGTGTGTGTGTTTCTGTGTGCGTGCGTGTGTGTGTGTTCCTGTGTGTGTGCGTGCGTGTGTGTTACGTGCCTGTATCTGTACATCCACATGCAATGCGTGTTTATGCTACTGACACAGTACACAGCGCTTGGACCTTCTCACAGAAAGCTCGTTCCAAAGCAGCGTTCTTTGGAACGATTGTTTTTCCATGAGAATGAACACGCAGCTCGCGGCTTGATAGGATCTCATTTTGGACGAGACGTTCACTTCGACTTGACGTATTGCAGTTTGCATCAGAGAGTTTCCTACGTCTCCTGACTGCTTCTGTTCAGTTTGGTTTTGATAGGATGACTCAGTTTGGTTATGATAGGATGACATTTTAATATGATAGGATGACATTTTAATCATCCCAGCGGGGAAATTACTTTAGTTTTTGCTGTTTGTTGAAAATAATGACTCTGCAGGACAAACAGAAACATAGAATATAGGTCAAGTCAAGTCAAGTCAAGTTTATTTGTATAGCACATTTCATACACAGAGGCAATTCAAAGTGCTTCACATAAAATGGTTGACAGGAAAATAAAATAAAAGAAGAGAGTAAAACGGACATTTAAAAGCATCACAACAAAACTTAAAAAAAAGAGTATAAAAAGTGTATTACAGGAAAATAAACCAAAAGAAGAAATAAAATGGACATTTAAAAGCATCACAACAAAACTTTAAAAAAAAGAGTATAAAAAAGTGCAATAGGCAGCAGGCGCAGCAGTTGCAGAAAGAGCTAAAACTTATAGAGGACTCATTGGGTTTGCATAGTAGCTGTCAGCAGTTAAAGGCGACGGTAAACATAAAAGTCTTTAGTCTATTTTTAAAAGTAAGTAAGGTTGGGGCAGATCTGAGGTCTTCAGGCAATTTGTTCCAGCTAGCAGAAGCATAGTGGGTAAATGCAGCCTTCCCGTGATTTGATTTGATCCTAGGGACAGTTAATAAGCTGGACCCTGTTGACCTAAGAGTTCTAGATGGTTCGTAGCGTGGGAGCAATTCAGCTATGTATTTTGGGCCTAGGCCATTGAGTGATTTATAGACTAATAACAGTATTTTAAAATCTATTCTCTGACACACTGGCAACCAATGTAAGGACTTAAGAACTGGAGTGATATGATCAGCTTTCTTAGTCTTCGTTAGTGCTCTAGCAGCAGCATTCTGAATGAGTTGAAGTTGCCTAAGTTCTTTTTTGGAGAGACCAGAAAAAAGGCTATTGCAGTAGTCTAACCTACTATAAATGAAGGCGTGAATTAGTTTTTCTAGATCCTGTCTGGACATGTATCCCCTAATTCTTGCTATATTTTTAAGATGATAAAAAGCAGATTTTCTAATTGACTTAATGTGGGAGTTAAAGTTGAGATCGGAATCAATAATAACTCCAAGATTTTTGACTTGATCCTTAGGCTTCAGGGATCGAGACTCAAGGCATGCAGTGATTTTAAGCCTTTGTTCTTTGGGGCCAAACACGATGACCTCAGTTTTGTCTTTGTTTAGCTGTAGGAAATTCTGGCACATCCAGTTATTTATTTGATCAATGCACTGGCACAATGATTCTATGGGGGCATAGTCAGCTGAGGAAAGAGTTATATACAACTGAGTGTCGTCTGCATAGTTATGATAGGCTACTTTGTTTTTTTGCATAATTAGGCCTAGAGGGAGCATATAAAGGTTGAAGAGAACGGGCCCCATAATGGATCCTTGAGGCACCCCACAGGTCATCCTAGTTAGGTCAGATGTGTAATTGCCAATGGAGATGAAGTACTTCCTGTCTTGAAGATAGGACTTGAACCACTGGAGGACCGTACCCGATAGCCCAACCCAGTTTTCCAGTCTGTCCAATAAAATTGAGTGGTCAACAGTGTCAAATGCAGCGCTAAGATCCAGTAGCACTAGAATCGAATTTTTGCCTGAGTCTGTGTTCATTCTGATGTCATTTATGACTTTAGTAAGCGCGGTTTCAGTGCTGTGATGGGGGCGAAAGCCTGATTGGAGTTTATCTAGGAGATCATTTGAGGTTAGGAATCTATTGAGTTGTAGGTAAACAACCTTTTCAATTATTTTGGCTATAAAGGGGAGATTAGATATTGGTCTGTAGTTACTGATTACCGATGCATCAAGGCTGCGCTTTTTTAGTAGGGGTTTAATAACTGCAGTTTTCAGGGACTCAGGAAAAGTGCCGGTCACAAGGGATCTATTAACTATTTGCAATAGGTCCGACGACAGACAGTTATAAACGCTTTTAAAAAAGCTTGTTGGAAGGGTATCGAGACAGCACGAAGATGATTTAAGGCCTTGCACAGTTTTCTCTAAGATGTCGTGGTCGATAACGCTGAACTGGGACAAATTTATCGAACTGGAGATCTGCGGGTAGGATGATGTCACAGCATTTCTTGGTGTGGAGCCACTAATAGCCTGCCTGATATTAATAATTTTATCCGTAAAAGAGGCAGCAAACTCATTACATTTGGCAGTGGAGAGGAATTCAGGTGCTAAACAGAGAGGCGGATTAGTCAGTCTATCAACTGTGGCAAATAGAGTGCGTGCATTGTTCACATTTTTGTTAATTATCTCGGAAAAGAACGATTGTCTCGACCTTTTCAGTTCGAGGTTGTAGGAGTGAAGGCTTTCTTTGTAAATATCATAGTGAATGTGAAGATTAGTTTTCCGCCAGGTAGACAAATAGAATGTAAAAATAAGCAGTGTGACAAAATAAAAGAAAAACTATAACGCAGTAAAGTAGTGTGCAAACAGTTGTGGGGTTCTCTAAAGGTATGTGTGTGACTTTTATACAGGAGGCGAACTCTAAATTAAATTAAAACTCTCATTTGAATGCTTTTCCACTGGTTACATTTTGTAAAACCCACAGACAGACATGAAGCGTGACCAATGGCATTGATTTATGCGAAAAATGGACATACTCTGCCTGACAGCGAGGATAAACACACTGTCCTCCCAGCTATATACGAGGTTCTACCTTGTTCGTATACAAGTTACTTTGATGTTGTAATTCCTGCTGGTTGCCAACAGACTTCAATGGAAGTCAGACTACTCAACGCACCTTTGAGGCGTAACGTGTCCAGCGAGTTTTGGAAAGAGCAGCACGCTCCTTTTCACCGAGCAAACCTTGGCCCCCTGCGGTGCAAAAGGCCCTGGCTGTGTGAATAAGGCATGACGTGGGAGAGGAGTGGAGAGGCCCTCCAGGATCTGCTGCTCATTAGGAGGACCTGCCTGGTGGACCACCCTCCACTCAGCAGCCCGGACCTGCCTGGTGGACCACCCTCCACTCAGCAGCCCGGGCCTGCCTGGTGGACCACCCTCCACTCAGCAGCCCGGGCCTGCCTGGTGGACCACCCTCCACTCAGCAGCCCGGGCCTCGGTGCAGAGGAGAGGAGGGGGTCACACACACACACACACACACACACACACACACACATGCACACACAATGTTTGTTAGGGCTGTACATTAATATTCTATATTCATATTAAAAAACAGTATATTAACAATATACGTTGCACATTCTCACGGGAGCTTGGGCCGCTGCACTGCATGATGGGCAGGAATCGCGTCACTTCCACAGATGTCAATCTGGTGAATGATGGCAGACAAGGAGGACAAAGCAGATATAGCTGGGGAGCTATCAGCCCGCACACTCACTGGATAAACAAAGTTTTAGGTGCAACTAAGGCACAAGAGTTTCAATGAAGTAGTAGAGAAGGAGCCAGCGCTCGATGATGTCCTTTTGACCTCAAAAGGACATCATCGAGTGCTGGCTCCTTCTCTACTACTTCAGACAAGGAGGACAACAAGAAGGTTCTGATTCACAACCCAACTCGGCCACAGACAGACTGATTTGCAGTCCGAGCACTCTTAAGGAACCTTGTTTGGAAGTACTTTGGATTTTGGTCAGTAGATGGCAAAAGTGTAGAACCTGGAGATAAAGTTGTATGCTGCCAGCTCTGGAAGATATAGCCTACCTCACAGCACCTCACTCATTTGTTTAGGTATGTAAACTAGACATATTGCTGAAGTAAATGTATACCTATACAAGTTATGTCTCGTATTGGTTTGCATTTCATGGGTATCATGCACAAAAGATATTCAAACGTGTGTGTGTGTGTGTGTGTGTGTGTGTGTGTGTGTGTGTGTGTGTGTGTGTGTGCGCGCGCGTGCGTCCGTGCGTGCGCGTGTTGTTTTTTTAAGGAATATTCAAACATCATTTTTTCTTGGCAAGTTTTGACAGCCCTATTGCACACAAGGCAGACACACACACAGAGAAACACACACAAGGCAGACACACACACAGAGAAACACACATGCTAATTTGTGCTGGCTGCTCCCCCACCCAGCAGCCTGCACATCTCGCCTGTCCCGGCCATCAGTCAGTCTTCCTGCCGCGCTGCTCAAGTGACAGACGAGCCGTCACTGCATCTCAGTCAGAGGCTCTGATGCTGAGCCAGAGTGACAGAGACACAGCCAGAGGAAGCTGACACACCAAACAAACAGTCCTTTACTCACAGCTCTCTGTCAAACAGACAGTCATGAGCCGCTTTCAGACATGCCTTGGAACTCGGGAGGTATCTGGAGGGCATCCGGATGGCGGTGTATGGATGAACGCATTTTGGTAGCAGTCTCTGACGCAGGGGATGACTGTCGCCAAAAGACTCGAAAGATTGGAAGTCCCCCTCCCCGCCTCCTTTTCAATTGTGGCTGGCGGACATGGTTTCGGTTGTACGTATGCAATATGTAGGCTACTCACACACACATACATGCTATATATGTGTGTGTGTGTCTCACTCACACACACATGCATACATGCTGTATGTGTGTGTGTGTGTCTCACTCACACACACACACACACACACACACACACACATGCTATATGTGTGTGTGTCTCACTCACACACACATACATGCTATATATGTGTGTGTGTCTCACTCACACACACATACATGCTATATACAGTATGTGTGTGTGTCTCACTCACACACATATACATGCTATATATGTGTGTGTGTCTCACTCACACACATATACATGCTATATATGTGTTTGTGTCTCACTCACACACATATACATGCTATATACAGTATGTGTGTGTGTCTCACTCACACACATATACATGCTATATATGTGTGTGTGTCTCACTCACACACGCATACATGCTATATATGTGTGTGTTTCACTCACACGCACACACACACACACACACACACATGCTGTATATGTGTGTGTGTCTCACACACACATACATGCTGTGTGTGTGTCTCACTCACACACGTACATGCTATATATGTGTGTGTGTGTGTGTGTGTGTCTCACTCACACATACATGCTGTATGTGTGTGTGTGTGTGTGTGTCACTAACACACACATACATGCTGTATCTGTGTGTGTGTCTCACTCACACACACACACACATGCTGTATATGTGTGTGTGTCTCACTCACACACACACACACACATGCTGTATATGTGTGTGTGTCTCACTCACACACACACATACATGCTCTGTGCTGTTTGCGTGAATCAGATCATTTGGAAGAAGGCACCTTCGCCGATGCAAGAAGCAAGAAGACACCAACACCAAAACTGTAACTCCCACATTGTCTCTGTGACTGACTTCACTGCTGTCGCCTCTCTCTCTCTCTCTCTCTCTCTGTCTGAGCGGTGCTGACTTATTCAGGATTAGGTCCGCGGGCCCTGGTTCTTCTCCATGCATGACTGGCATTAATGTGGCCAGGTAGCTAAACAGGACGGGCGATGCACGGAGACATGGCTGGCTCTTACCTCAATCAGGCCCGGATGATCCGGGATTACTGGAGGAGAACCGCATCCATTCATCCATCCATCCATTCATTCCCCCGGCTGGGTCCAAGACGCCCACCTACATGCTGATCAGTGCTGCCACACAGCACCTACATGCTGATCAGTGCTGCCACACAGCACCTTGCAAAACACTGTACTAAGAAACTGTGAGGCAGCTTAAAACATGCAGACTCTACCCAGAATACTTGGAGGGTAATAAGAGTGAGACGGGTGATGCATGTTGGGACGTGGGGGGGGGGGCGGCCATGATTGTGGCTGCAGGAGCCGTCGGCCATGTTTTCTAAATGTTAGATGAGAGAGTCGGCTGTATAAGTAGACTGAGCTGTCTACTGAAATCAAGCTGACATTTTTACAGGCAAGCTGCAGGACGGCAAGAACCTTTGTCCTTATGTGCTGGTCCACAGTGAGTTTTCCCTGTTATTTATTCTACAAAAATATTTAAAGCACGCAGCGTCATTATTGAATTTAGCGGCTTTTTTCTTTCTGAAATAAAGTCAGTGTCTCCTATAGCGGGACGAGATCGGTGGAACGGTTGTCTCCTGGCGGAGATCGGTGGAACAGTGACAAAGAAGCTTAAGAGTCCCTTATTGTCCTCAGAAATCCACTTAAGCCCCACTCGAGAATCTAGCCTGCAGGGTCGACGAAAGCCTTGTT
Organism: Poromitra crassiceps; assembly: GCF_964638095.1. NCBI lineage: Eukaryota > Metazoa > Chordata > Actinopteri > Beryciformes > Melamphaidae > Poromitra > Poromitra crassiceps. The sequence continues at coordinate 21,274,066 of NC_139643.1, read as the reverse complement.
ATATCTCCAGCCTGAGCTCCTCTTAGCTTCACGTGTCCCCTGCCTCACTCCCATTCAACAAATGACAGGTGGACGTGAGAACGTTCACCCGGGGGGCAAACGCCCGCTCGGAAGACCTCGTCACCTCGAGACGGATCCGACAGGAGCTCAGACGTCTTAAGTGGGCACATTTGACGGGCAGGAGACTCAGCGCTCCTCCCATACTAATAGACGGTAACGTAGGATGTCGCTGCATAATTCAGGAGGCGGTGCTCCTCTCTGTTCTAACATGAATCGACCTTTGACCTGCGTCGACCCCGTATGTGGACAGTCAAACACAGATGCCTGCCTAAACTGTAAGGAACATCATCTGACCTTCAGTTTCTCAACTTTGGCACCGAGGGATGTTGCTTCTGGAAGAGGAGGTGCTGCTGCTCCGACTTCGCCCGACGTGACTCTTTGGCATAAACACCCCCGAGAAGTCCAGGAGCATGACCGCAGGCTACAGACAAAGACTCCTCTGGCCGCCCCGCCGAGCGCTGAGATCGCACGACTCTCAAGAGGTGACGCCCGTGTCCGTTGAGTCGGCCATGAATGATTCACCCCCTCATCAGGACAGACAAAGACGCTGTCTGTCTTCAGATGGGCCTGTCTGTCTTCAGATGGGCCTGTCTTGTCTTCAGATGGGCCTGTCTGTCTTCAGATGGGCCTGTCTTGTCTTCAGATGGGCCTGTCTGTCTTCAGATGGGCCCGTCTGTCTTCAGATGGGCCCGTCTGTCTTCAGATGGGCCCGTCTGTCTTCAGATGGGCCCGTCTGTCTTCAGATGGGCCTGTCTGTCTTCAGATGGGCCTGTCTGTCTTCAGAAGGGCCTGTCTGTCTTCAGATGGGCCTGTCTTGTCTTCAGATGGGCCTGTCTGTCTTCAGATGGGCCTGTCTGTCTTCAGATGGGCCTGTCTGTCTTCAGATGGGCCTGTCTGTCTTCAGATGGGCCTGTCTGTCTTCAGATGGGCCTGTCTGTCTTCAGATGGGCCTGTCTGTCTTCAGATGGGCCTGTCTTGTCTTCAGATGGGCCTGTCTGTCTTCAGATGGGCCTGTCTGTCTTCAGATGGGCCTGTCTGTCTTCAGATGGGCCTGTCTGTCTTCAGATGGGCCTGTCTTGTCTTCAGATGGGCCTGTCTGTCTTCAGATGGGCCGCACGGCCTGGTGTCACCAGAGAGAGGAAGTGCCATAAATCACCTCAGAGACTCAGCCAGTGAGGAGGAATCATTCCTGGGAGGCGTCCACAATGGATGTCCCAACCTGTTGGAGGCCGGGGGCATGCAGCCAGATGGAGCGCTTAGCAGCTGGTGAATTTGCCCCAGGCCTCAGACAGTCTCTGCATCGTCTCTGGCTCTGGAGGGGAGATCTTCTGGACAGCCTTCAGCTTCAAGTTCATCTCCCTTCATACCCCGTCAACATGATATCGGCATGTCGTCGGAATCGGCCGATAAAGGCTTTAAAATGAAGTATCGGCATCGGCCTGGAACAGACATTTCTGCCGATATGACCCATAAAATGATGCTTTCATTCTGCCCAAATGCGCGATGCTTGAATGAATGAATGAATCTGACGGTTTTGTTTGAAAGAAAATGTTACAGAAATAAAGAAAATATGCCATGTTCTACCGAACCTAAGTTGAAGTAGTTTTCTTATTTTGCCCAATGAATGTGTACATTTTCAAAAAGCATTGTAGTTATGTACTTTCCCTCTGAATAAAGCGTTAGCTGGCAGGTTAGCCTCATGCTAAGCTCCCTCCTGGACCTTCACTCTGCCATCGCCTGAAGGTGCAAACATGAGTGGATTACAAAGCACACACACACACACACACACACACACACACACACACACACACACACACACACACACACACGCACACACGCACACACACACACACACACAGAGAAACACCACTGTCTGCTTTATAAAAGCTGCACGTCCCGGTGTCTTCTTCTCTCCCTCTCCTCCTCTCTCTCCTTCATACACACTCAAACAGTGACAAACAAGTGCAGAACAGACGTAGCAGAATGTTTTGCCAGGGCACCGCACAGATCTTGGCCTCTCGCTCGCGTCTTGCTGTGATGCTAACGTGCGCTGAAGTGTGTTAGCCAGCGAGGCCCCAGTCACACATGTCGGCTTCGCCCTTTGCAGCTGGCATAGCTCCACGATGCCACCACAGCCAGCGGACACAACCTCGAGCAAGAGGCAGGTAGAGAGAGAGAGACAGAGAGAGAGAGAGAGAGAGAGAGAGAGAGAGAGAGAGAGAGATAATGATGCAGTCCGCAGACATGTCTGAGTGAGACACTTTGTGTTTTGACATGGTTATGTCACCTGCCTTGTGGCCTTTTCCGCAGGCGTAAGGCCATTAGTGGGAGGGGAGCATGTCCAAGGCTTTCTTCAGGTGACAAACATGATTTCATTCCACCGTGAGTTGCATCTCCATTTGGAAGAAAAAAAAAACCCAAAATCAACGTTGTTTGTGTTGGTAGCAACATCATTATGGGCCAAAATGTCCTCCGTTTCTCCTTCACAGAGTTCCCAGCCACGTCCCAGGGGTCCTTGTGTTTGCTGCATTAACACATTCGCCTTCCACAGCCACAAACAAACAGTCATTACTTCACCATAGGAAATCCACACTGCGGGTGTGTGTGTGTGTGTGTGTGTGTGTGTGTGTGTGTGTGTGTGTGTGTGTGTGCGTGCGTGTTAATGGGTGGGGGGTTGGTCCCTGTTGTGGTGTTTTTGCAAAATGCCTTCTATTCACCTTATGTAGCCACGCCCATTTGACCCGCTTGTGTGGTTGTGTCACGACTTCCGGCTAAGAAAAAGAAAAAGGCCGGCTGCTCCAATATCATCTAACTCTGAATTAACTAATAATTTAGCCAAATGTATGTAACATACGAAATAAAAGCAAACGGCAATGTCTAGGAATGCAACGCCATGTAACTGGCTCGTTACGTTAACGTCTGCGGGTCTTATTGACGTAAGTGGGTCGAGCTGCGCTCGGAGGAGAGAAAACCATCTGAAGCTTTCTTTGTTGCAGTCCAGGTATGTTTTGCAAGAAAGTGCTCGTCATTGTGGACGATAACGTTATCTGACCTGGCTAACAGTGGATACTCGCTTGCTTGCTGTGTACCGAGCTCAAAGTAGTAGGCTACGTTCTTTGTTTTACCCCCTGCACTGTCCGCTACAAAAACAACTTTCTTCTTCTGACGTTCTTTTGTATTTTGCGCCGCGACCGCCGGAAGTGTGAACACAACCCAGAAGAATTTGGCCCACCGCCGTGTGTATGAACATAAGGTGAATAGACGATGCAGGCATGACAGGGGGCTGCACTTCAGAACATTTCAGAAAATTGTGAAAAATGTCGATCAGCATTTCCCAAAGCCCAAGATGACATCCTCAAATGTCTTGTTTACTTTTGTCCACACCTTAAAGATATTCAGTTGACTGTCCTACAGTCAACTGAATATCTTTAAGTTACTGTCCTACAGTAAACTGACTCACTTTGAAGAAGCTGGAATTGTGGGTTTTTTCCCTTAAAAAAAATACTCAAGCTGATGATCAAAATATACAGTAGTTGGCGATTCATTTAATAGTTGACAACTAATTGATTACGACGTTATTTCAGCTCTTAATATATAAAGCCAAGGACAAGTAAGGCACACCAAAGGTTGTAGTGAGGTGCTCAAGTAGACTTGAGTTGAAAGAAGTGGCCCCATATGCAATTATTGATTTAACATTGGGGAATATAGGCAGCCACAACCACCATCAGATGTGTGACTAGGGTGTGGCCTATACTATTGTTGATCTTGGCCCAAACTTCATCCATTCAAAGAAATTCATATGGAGCCAGAGTGTGCGACACCTCGTTATTTCGGCTCTCCCCTCGATTGGTGGAGGACCACCATGTGGGCGGGAGAGTGATAGACTTGTAAACTATAAATGGCTGAATAAGTGCCTATATTCCTGAATGTTCAATCAATCATTGGCTCCGCCCTCATGCTCAGCACAGCAGTCAGCCCACCCCCCCCCCCCCCGCCCCCCATATAGAAGATCCATACATCGAGTGGATGATGGTGGCCAAGTCAGAGCCACCTCCTCCCATTCAGCCCCTCTGGTGACGAGGGACAGGAACAGGTCACATTGTCCACGTGCCGACAGAGATTAATTGAGGCTGCGTGACTTTGTGCACCCACGGGCCCCCAGGGGGCGGTCTCTCTGTCCCCGGCCTTAAATAACCTCTCGCCGCCCAGCCACCTTGCCGTCGGTAACAGGTGAATATTTCATGAACCGCAGGGTTTTGAAAGAAGCCACTACCCATTCTTTCTTTTCAGGTGACGGCTAATGGCCTCAAATGTGAGATGGGGGAAGATCGGAGGTTCGCTTCCCTCGGGTTTGGCGATCCATTCCGCAGACAGAGGCTGTCTCGTTTGCTTGGGCAAAACAAAGTGTCATATTTTAGTTGTTTCTTCAAGGGAAGCCCTGACTTAGGAAAGAGCAGCTCCGCTGTGCACAGAGAAGCATGGCTTTGTAAGATGGGGCACAGATGGATCAGCGGGGGGGAACGGGAGCTGCTGTCAATGTGACGGACAGCAAACAGCAGGCTGAGCTAGTGCATCCTTCATTTTCTCATCGTCTCTATGATATAATAAGGATATGAGCCGCTGTGTGTCAGAAACAAGCTATTTACAGGATGTAAATACACGCATTTACACATGCCCCGTGTTCCTCGTTTCCAGGTCGCAGCTCATATATTAACGTTTCAGTGCGTGGATAGGAAATAAGGTCCAGGTTGTAAAAAAAAACCTGAATTCTCCTTTAACACATTGAATGCCAGCCATGTTTTCATTCCTGTAGGTAAGTTGTGCCAGGGGTGTTTTTGACGATTCTGGCTCATTTTAGAACAGCCGAGGATTCTTTTCTGTTAAGAATTCATGAACATCAATCATCTAAAAATAACTAATAGAATGTGTGCTTTCTCTGTCTAAAAGAGTTAGTTTGCAGAGTTAGTAGTTATGTAGATATTAGCCGTTGAGTACAGCATGGTTTCAGCGTCTGGAAATTTATTCAGAGATAAATGGCTTTTTGTGAAACAGTCACTTTAACCATTCATTTTTGGCATCAGTAAGACCGTCAGACATTCTAAACAATAGTTTTGAACAGTAATTTCCTCCATAACAACAGGAAACACCCCTCTCATTCAAACTCCTCCCTCCGTGTGTCTTCTCCTCCTTCCTCCTAACAGCGGGCGTGTCAGAAGCGCGTTGCTGCTGCCTGCCTGCCTGTCTGCCTGTCGGGCAAGACGAGTCTGAAATGGATTACTGTAAAATCGCGTCGCCATTTCCTTGAATGGCTGGCTTGCTCCCGCGGTGTGTGTGTGTGTGTGTGTGTGTGTGTGTGTGTGTGTGTGTGTGTGTGTGTGTGTGTGTGTTCGCGCGTTGCTGCGCGGCTCTGGGGGGAAGGGATCTCTGTCCGTTCTGTGTGTGTGTGTCCGGGCTTCTGACTGTAAAATCGCCAAGCCATTTCCGCGGGAGGCGGCTGCTTTTGTGGCTTTTGGGTCCCGTGGCTGTGACTTCTCTCGGTCTCTGTCGCCACTTAGTGGTCGGTAAAATAGATTACACACATGCTCTTGCTCCAAATAGTTATCTCGAAGATGTAAAAGGGGTTGATTGATGTCCCACCGTCAAAAAAAAAAAATCTTTATGTAAGACGAGTTAGTCCGTCCTTGGCACTTAAGCGCTGGATTATGTAAGACGAGTTAGGTCGTCTATGGCACTTAATGAGTTAAGCATGGGCACATCTTGTCTGGCCGAGGATGTCACTCTGCAGCGCGTGCTCTTGCTCTTCAGCTGTGTGGTGTGTGTGTGTGTGTGTGTGTGTGTGTGTGTGTGTGTGTGTGTGGTGTGGTGTGTCACTGTGTGTGGTGTGTGTGTGTGTGTGTGTGTGTGTGTGTGTGTGGTTGATTGATTGATTGATTTACTTTATTAATGGATATAGAGACAACAACAAGATCCAAGGGATAGCATGTAAAAGTGTAAACACTTATTTCCAACATGGTCCCCGATGTTATAAAAACCGGACAGACAATAACAGAAAACATATAGTCATCTAAAAATCTGTATCAAAAATCCCCATTACAAACATAAAATATATTTAGACACCAATAAATATGGTACTTGAAATTAACTTATCCTAAAATCATCCATTATTAGTCACACTCAAAATTGCATTAGAAACTACATAAACACAAGTAAAAAAAAAAAAAAGACAATCATCACAGTAAAACACATTATACTCACAGGACCTGCCAAAACTTAGGCCTACTAACCTACCCAGTCACTTTGCTCCAGAGATGAGCAAGGACCCGACCTCTAAAAACTCCTCTAGAGTCTGAGAGTTTGATGTCTAGTGGAAGGCTGTTCCACAGTAACGTCCCTGTGTAAAGAAAGGAGCTCCGAGCTACACCGTTCACCCGTGGCACTATACATGAGCGCACACTGGCCCTGGTGTCGTGTCCATGCTGGGTATGAACCATGCCTATATGCAAACCCATGTAGTGTGGAGCAGTACCATTTACAATCTTAAACATATGGTTGAGTTTCAGCTGTTCGATCCTGTGGTGCACTGGCAGCAGGCCCACCTTCTTGAATTCGTGACTCCCTACATGAGTTCTAGGTGCATTTAATAAGTAACGAATCATGTTATTTTGCATCACCTGCAGTTTGTTCCTGAAGTTTGCAGTCAAGCCACTATACCAGGCAGAGCACGCATAATCAAAATTACACTGAACCAAGGATGAAACTAAAAGTTTCTTTATAGAAAGATCGAAAGACCTTGTCTTTCGATACAGAAATTTAATTTTACCTGCACACTTACCTAAGATTTTAGCAGCAATTGGTTCACAGGAGAGTGTCTGTTCTAGTGTTACTCCTAAATACGAGACACTTGTCTGGGATATAATTTCAGCTCCATTGCAGGATACTTTAAGGCTACTTACTTTAGTCAACTTTCTCTTCGTTCCAAAGAGAATTGATTCTGTTTTACCCAGATGTATTGAGAGCTTGTTGTCTATGAGCCACTCTCTGGCACTTTCCAATTCAGTGCTCAGGATGCTCTCTATCTCATTTACATCATTTCCGGGGACCAACAAGGCAGAGTCATCAGCATACAACAAAAGCTTGCATTTCACAGCCGTTGGCATATCATTAATATATAAGAGAAATAAAAGAGGGCCCAAAATAGATCCCTGCGGCACCCCACATACAATACCCAAAGGTTCAGATCTAATACCTTCTACATCACATACTTGAGTTCTTCCTGTGAGGTAAGAAGTGAACCATTTGACAGCAGTCTGACTGAAACCCATGCACTGTAGTTTTGATAGCAGTATGGCATGATTCACTGTATCAAAAGCTTTCTGTAGATCGAGCAAGATCATGCCAACATACTTACCATCCTCAAAGTTACTTCTAATAAAATCAAACAAGTTTATAAGACAGGTTTCAGTAGAGTGTGCTGCTCTGAAACCCGACTGGAGCTCATACAGGAGATTATTTTTAACCAGATACTCCTCAACCTGTTCATAAACAAGACGTTCAAAGACCTTAGACACGGTTGTTAAAATTGATACTGGCCTGTAATTTCCAACATCTGACTTACTATTCTTTTTGAAAAAGGGGGACAACCCTAGCACTTTTTAGCTCGCATGGGAATTTACCCTGGCTAATAGACAAGTTTACAATATGAGTAATCACACTAGCGATTACATTTGCACTGTCCCTCAAAAATCTAGCAGGAATAAGGTCCAAACCTGTCGCTTTATTTGTTGGTAAAGCGGAAAGACACGCCCTTACCCCTTTCCACTGAGACAGGACTGATCTCAAAGGCATCCGGAACAACATTTCTATCTTGGTAAAAATACTTTTTGGTGTGTGTGTGTGTGTGTGGCTGGCTGTGTGAGTGTGTGTGTGCGCGTGTGTGTGTGTGTGTGTGTGGGGTGTGTGTGGGGTGTGTGTGTGTGTGTGTGTGTGGGGTGGGTGTGTGATGTGGCTGTGTGTGTGTGTGTGTGTGTGTGTGTGTGTGTGTGTGTGTGTGTGTGTGTGTGTGTGTGTGTGTGTGTGTGTGTGTGTGTGTGGGGTGTGTGTGGGGTGTGTGTGTGTGTGTGTGTGTGTGGGGTGGGTGTGTGATGTGGCTGTGTGTGTGTTGTGTGCGTGTGTGTGTGTGTTGTGTGGTGTGGCTGTGTGTGTGGCTGTGTGTGTGTGTGTGTGTGTGTGTGTGTGTGTGTGTGTGTGTGTCTCTGTCTGTCTGTTTGAATGAGTGCTGCTTCTTCAAATTGCTCTCCATAAAGTCAGAGCAGGGCCCATCAAAAGGCCCATTGCCTCCTCCTCTCCTCCTCCTCTCCTCTCCTCCTCCTCTCCTCCTCTCCTCCTCCTATACCTGCTGAAAACCTCCGGCGCCTGCTGCTCCACTCAGACTAAATTACCTTTTGTACACAAAGACGTGACGCATTGTTGCGTGAAAAAACAACAGAGATTTCATCACCCCCCTCCCCCCCCCCGCACGTCTCAGACGCACTCGTCCTCGCTCTGCTCTCTTCCTGTAATTTTCAGCTCTCATTTCCGTGCTGACGAGCAGCCGCTGGCTGATGAGTCCCGGGGAGAGAGTGAGGGTGGCAGGGGTTTTGGGGTGCAGACAGAGAGAGGGGGGCGGAGCTTTTAGGGGTTCATGGGGGGTAAATAGACATAATTAAAGACTGTTTGGAGGTGCGGGGGGGGGGGGGGCTGTGGTGGGCTGTCACACATGACATTGATGCCAGCAAACAAACACCTGCATCATCATGTGGGTGGTGGTGTTGTTTTTCTTCTTCTACTCCACAAACTAATTAACACGTGTGATGGAGAAGAATTCTGCAGTGGTGAGCAGCAGCCGGCGCTCTCCTCCACTAGGGGGCAGTGTGCACTCTCCTCCACTAGGGGCAGTGTGCACTCTCCTCCACTAGGGGCAGTGTGCACTGGCAGGAAATCCTCTCAGTGATTCTCAACCTTTTTCATATCAAGGAGGACCGCTAATTTAGGGCCATCTAGACCCCATTAAATGAGATTTCGTCTCCCCAAACCCAAGTACATTTTTATTGTTAGATGTGATTTTGTCCAGAATGTCATAACTATCTGTATTGTAGGATGTAGGTAGAGAGATAACAGAAAAACTATGATGAGAGCAGTTATTTTTTTTCTACATTCTCTGACTGTGTTAACATCTTGTAAATGAAATAAAGGTCACGTTTAACAATTGTAATTGTTTTTTTGTGCTGCATTGTGGGTAAATCGATAGATATGAGGATTCCGGGGGGCACGGTGGCGCAGTGGTAGTGCTGTCGCCTCACAGCTAGAAGGTCCTGGGTTCGATTTCCACCTGGGACGCTGTGAGCGCTGAAGGAGTGCGTGCCCGTCCGCATGTCCTCGAGTGCCCCACGCGCCCGGGTGGGGTCATCAAAAAGGGCCTTTCTGTGTGGAGTTTGCATGTTCTCCCCGTGCCCCCCTGGGGGTTTCCTTCATATAGGAACCCCTCACCAAAAACATGCAATATCCTGGTCGCTGATGTGGTGCCTCCTCTGTTCATTAGGGGCGCCTGTTCGGAGGGAGGGGAACTGGTTGGAATAGCGTGATCCTCCCACGTGCTATGTCCTACCGGTGAAGCTTCCCCTGTCAGGT
>NC_139643.1:21159797-21264140 GCF_964638095.1 Poromitra crassiceps | reverse complement strand
CCTGCAAAAGGATTGCTGGGATGAAGCTGAAGGGATTGGGAGACTCATTACAAATGTAAATGCATGTAGAACGTGTTGGTTTTAATGAGAGCCAGTGGAAGCGCACAGATCCACATTGTGTAACAATCAGCAATACCATGACGACCTGGCAAATACTCCAGAAGCCTTCATGTTTGGACAGTCATGTCTGCAGATTCAGTGTCACCATATTGGCGATGCTGCGCACATGGCATGTCTGTGCATTTCCATTTGTGCAGGTGTGACTGTTTGCTTGAGTCCTTCTCTCCCTGCACTCATTAAGTCCTGCCATTTCCTGTGATTTACTCATTAAGTCCTGCCATTTCCTGTGATTTACCTCATTAAGTCCTGCCATTTCCTGTGATTTACTCATTAAGGATGGCTTTCCCGTGGGGAATATGAATATATATTAACACATTGAGTGCCAGCGACGCATATTGGCGTCATTAGAAATTTACGTACAGTGCCAGCGACGCCAAATGGCGTCAGTAACTCCAAATTGTTTTTTTGACGGGGGGGTGTCGATCTAAGCTTCTTACGTCGCCTCTAACAATATTGTAGCTATTGGAGGTCGATAACCTATTTTACAAACCCATTAGGTGGCGACAGCACTCTCCTGATCAGAGAAAAAGGAGCCAAACACACAGAAATAGTCACTGGGGAAAAGGAGGAAATCGCATCGCACCCGTCCGTATGCATCGACGTGCAGAAGCACAACGAGCACAACGCCAGCTGTGCCCAGAGCAGCAGCATCCGCTGTCACAACTGAGCACCTCCATGTACGCTGCAACAGCACATTCGCATAATCAGCCTTATTATTCCGAACTGGAAGCATGCGAGCCCGTGACAAACACACGCGGAACCAAAAAGCTGGGTGTCGCGCACCATTCACTGTGTGTGCGCAGCAAACTCAGCAGAGACCGAGAGCCAACAGACACACCCAGGAGGCGTGTGCAGTTTCCTGTGATTTAATCATTAAGTCCTGCTATTTCCTGTGATTTAATCATTAAATCCTGCCATTTCCTGTGATTTACTCATTAAGTCCTGCCATTTCCTGTGATTTACTCATTAAGTCCTGCCATTTCCTGTGATTTACTCATTAAGTCCTGCCATTTCCTGTGATTTACTCATTAAGTCCTGCCATTTCCTGTGATTTACTCATTAAGTCCTGCCATTTCCTGTGATTTAATCATTAAGTCCTGCCATTTCCTGTGATTTAATCATTAAATCCTGCCATTTCCTGTGATTTAATCATTAAGTCCTGCCATTTCCTGTGATGTAATCATTAAGTCCTGCCATTTCCTGTGATTTAATCATTAAGTCCTGCCATTTCCTGTGATGTAATCATTAAGTCCTGCCATTTCCTGTGATTTAATCATTAAGTCCTGCCATTTCCTGTGATTTAATCATTAAGTCCTGCCATTTCCTGTGATTTAATCATTAAATCCTGCCATTTCCTGTGATTTACTCATTAAGTCCTGCCATTTCCTGTGATTTAATCATTAAGTCCTGCCATTTCCTGTGATTTAATCATTAAGTCCTGCCATTTCCTGTGATTTAATCATTAAATCCTGCCATTTCCTGTGATTTACTCATTAAGTCCTGCCATTTCCTGTGATTTACTCATTAAGTCCTGCCATTTCCTGTGATTTACTCATTAAGTCCTGCCATTTCCTGTGATTTACTCATTAAGTCCTGCCATTTCCTGTGATTTAATCATTAAGTCCTGCCATTTCCTGTGATTTAATAGGAGCATAGGGAGGAGAGCGTCTACTGATTGCTTTTTTTTAAGCAAACAACAAACAGATTGTTTGGATCTGGGGTAAAAAGAAGCAATATTTATCAGGAATATGTAAAGCACCACCCGGGAGTCTAATGTTTCTCTTGGTGTTATTGCTTCTTTAGCGGGCGAAATGGAAATATGAAGTATTTTTTCCACTTTCACAAACATCAGCGTCAGATGTGAGCTGCCTCTTCACCAGAATAAAATGTCAGCTTTGTACATAATTCCTGCTATCCACAGACACATCGAATATAGAATATATTAGAATAGAATATATATATACATAGAATATGAAGATTTCTGAAGCAAAAATACACTGCATCACATCTTTCTAGATACTGTATGTGTATATCAGCGTTATACACCTCATAGAGTCTGCTATTAAAATAGCACGGTGGCCAGTAAGGGTACTGTGGTCAGGGTGAATGGAGGGCGTAAACACTTGCCTTTCACACCGGAGAGCTGCGTTCAAGTCCCAGTCGTGGTCACAGCGTTTCCAAAGTCTACATTTAAACTGTGAGACACATTTAACATTTTTTATTTTCTCTAAGCTTACCCCATAACCTTAACCCAGTTGTTCTACTTGCCGAAACATAACCAATGTTGTTAAAAGTTATTCTATTTGCGTTTACTGTTGGAAAGGCACGGAAGGCAGGAAAAGTCTGTCCCCCATGATCAAGTAAATATTGACTTGTTTTGCTTTCATGCTCATTTGTGTGGACTCCAGAAGAACAACCGACAAAAAAACCCACATCAACAAAACAAGCACTTTGATTTTGATTTTGTTCCAAAGCGTTTTGCTTTTGACTGAAGGCCAGAAAGCGCTCAGCGGTGCTGAGGGGCCTTCTGCCTCATTAGCCCCTCGGAGACGTTCTTCTAATGCTCTTTTTCATTGCACTCCAAGATTAGCTAAAGCCTCTCTTCTCCATTGTGTCTGCTGCTTCACTCACAAATACAAATGACCCGCACTTTACAGGGACACACGTGGCGGGGGACACACACACACACGCACACGGGGAACACACACACACACACACACACACACACACACACACACGCTCACACACACACACACACACACACACACACACACACACACACACACACAGAACACACAGAACACACACACACACACACACGCACACACACAAAACACACACGCGCGCGCACGCGCACACACACACACACACACGCTGGCTTTGCTTGTTTTGTTCGAGGTGGGAGAGCGAGGGGAGAGGGAGAGCCAGGCCTGATAAGAGTGAAGAGGGAGTGAAGTGCACTTGAAGGAAATTGTACAGATGGTAAATCGAGGACCACAGGGATGAGGTGTTTTTGTAGGCTTACCCAGAAGTCCTTGCACTGCTGGTTCCTAGGGGGAAAAGGCTATGGGATTTGTCTATGGGAATTTTGGATAAAAGCATGAAATAAAGTCCGTGGTGGTTAACAAAAGTTCATGAAGAAGCCAAGTTTGTGTTCAGCAAGATTTTCACAAAATGAGCAACACTTTTATGACTTTTGATGCGTAAATGCAATTTTTTTTAGTGTAATTTTCAGAAAACTCTTCGGTAGGGATGTCACAATATATCGTCCCACAATATATCGCGATATCAAAACGTGACAATATGTATCGTTGAGATGAAATCTCATATCGCGAGAAAAAGAAGCTGAACATGGTGGCACTGATCTGCATGTGATTGCATGTTCGCTCTCCTTTTCATTGCTTTGTTTGAACAGACGAGGGACGTTACAGACACGGAGGATGAAAATGGTGAGATTACTCAAATTAGCCTGGAGGATGCCCCCCCTCAACTTACAAATCGATCGCAAAAAAATATTGTTAAAATATCATATCGTATCGTTATCATGAACCCAATATCGTGTATCGTATCGTATCGTGAACTGAGTGTATCGTGACACCCCTACTCTTCGGCAATACTGACGCCGAGGGGGCGTGACAAATGGCCGCATTGTGAAGCCCTGGAAGTGAGATTGGGTTGAGTCTTTAGGCCCGTCTATCAGTATCAGGCTTATTAGCCTTGCAGTCTCTGGCCCTCGCAGACTTGACGTGATGTCATTGAACACATCACGGGGGGGTACGTACCACTGAAGTCCTCGAGTGCTCTGCCCACAAGTCCAGAGGGACAATGGACATTTTGGATTGAGCCTAAGTGGACCCCGTGGTGGTGGGAGTGGTCGGAGGCCTGGGAGTTGGTGCCGTGAGAGCCAGCAGCATGGAGGCCAGAGTGACAGCTCCCCCTCACCCTGGCTCTCATTTCCTCCATGGTTCATCACTCCTGGCTCTCCTCCCGCTGCTGCGATACACGCTGACACACGCCTGGCTGCTGCGACCGCGACACAGAGAGCTGCCGGCCATTATCACCCATGAGTGCTCTGCTGGGCTCAGCCTTTGACGCTCCGTTCTGCCAGCGCTCTGCTCAGCCACCCCCTCCTGCCCCCTGGGAAACAGGAGGGCGTCTTGTCGCTGCTACTACTACTACTACTACTCGGAGGTGTTGGACGTGTTTGACTTCCATGGAGATGGTAAGGTCAAGTGTAGGGCTTGGACGATGCGCTTCTCTTGTACTATTCCATATATGGGATGTGAGGTTCACGAATCGACACAACCACGACACAATGTCATAAATAAAAGTTCAAGGACAACAACAAAGTCCATTTGCCATATCGGCCATTCATAACCAAGATACACAATGCCTTTACCGTCTAAATGAAGAACAAGCTGATGTGTTTGCTCTGTGACCCGGTCTGTATGATGCTCTGTGACCTGGTCTGTATGATGCTCTGTGACCTGGTCTGTATGATGCTCTGTGACCCGGTCTGTATGATGCTCTGTGACCTGGTCTGTATGATGCTCTGTGACCCGGTCTGTATGGTGGCTGTGTGACCTGGTCTGTATGATGCTCTGTGACCTGGTCTGTATGATGCTCTGTGACCTGGTCTGTATGGTGGCTGTGTGACCCGGTCTGTATGGTGGCTGTGTGACCTGGTCTGTATGGTGGCTGTGTGACCCGGTCTGTATGGTGGCTGTGTGACCCGGTCTGTATGGTGGCTGTGTGACCCGGTCTGTATGGTGGCTGTGTGACCCGGTCTGTATGGTGGCTGTGTGACCTGGTCTGTATGGTGGCTGTGTGACCCGGTCTGTATGGTGGCTGTGTGACCCGGTCTGTATGGTGGCTGTGTGACCCGGTCTGTATGGTGGCTGTGTGACCCGGTCTGTATGGTGGCTGTGTGACCCGGTCTGTATGGTGGCTGTGTGACCTGGTCTGTATGGTGGCTGTGTGACCCGGTCTGTATGGTGGCTGTGTGACCTGGTCTGTATGGTGGCTGTGTGACCCGGTCTGTATGGTGGCTGTGTGACCCGGTCTGTATGGTGGCTGTGTGACCCGGTCTGTATGGTGGCTGTGTGACCCGGTCTGTATGGTGGCTGTGTGACCCGGTCTGTATGGTGGCTGTGTGACCCTGGTCTGTATGATGCTCTGTGACCCTGGTCTGTATGGTGCTCTGTGACCCTGGTCTGTATGATGCTCTGTGACCCTGGTCTGTATGGTGGCTGTGTGACCCGGTCTGTATGGTGGCTGTGTGACCTGGTCTGTATGGTGGCTGTGTGACCTGGTCTGTATGGTGGCTGTGTGACCTGGTCTGTATGGTGGCTGTGTGACCTGGTCTGTATGGTGGCTGTGTGACCCGGTCTGTATGGTGGCTGTGTGACCCGGTCTGTATGGTGGCTGTGTGACCCGGTCTGTATGGTGGCTGTGTGACCTGGTCTGTATGGTGGCTGTGTGACCCGGTCTGTATGGTGGCTGTGTGACCCGGTCTGTATGGTGGCTGTGTGACCCGGTCTGTATGGTGGCTTCCTGTAAAATATTGTCAGCTGTTCCAGAGAGTGTGAATGCTTAATGAGGATGAGATGTAAGCTGCCAGGCAGGGGGCCTCAGCGGTCTAGCTGGAGTGATAGATAGACAGCATTAAAATCTGATCTGAGCAGCAGCTTCAGTGTCATAATGGATATTACCACATCATAAACTTTCATTCCTTGCTTAATGCTGCGAAGACTGGCACATAAGCTTCTGCGCATGCCTGCACACATGTCCATGTTGATTGGGAACACACTCAAACAGACTCTACTTAACCTCCATGGAGGCCCAGATGCACCTCTCGCTCGGCCCAGATGGCCAGTTGGGTACCGGCCTCTCTCAATGCTCGTAATTCTTTAGTCTTTTAACTCCTCAACAGACCTACATATCAGATGTGTACCTCTGTATGACTGTATGGTTAAAGCCTCCCTCCGGTGTATTTTGTCATTTGTAACATATTTCATGTGTTGGTGAGTCACTGTATTTGGTCACAAACAACCTCATTTTGTGCTCAAAGTCCTAAAAAAATAAGCGATTGGTAAAAATGGACGATGACGTCAGACATGATAGTGGTCCGACGACTGATGTACAGTATCATAGACAGATAATACAGTACATTATACAGCATACAGTAAATAGCTAGCGTTAGCCTCTGGCTTTAGCTAGCCTTTAGGTAGCGGTTAGCTGTTATCTATGTTACTTACGTGGGCGTAAAACGCAACTGAATGACCAAATAACCAGTTGGAGTCGCTCTCTCCATAAAGCCCACCAGCGTTGATATCTGTTGGCTAGTTGTTGATATAACAATATTGTGGCTCCGGACTAACGTTTTAGGGAGATGCAGGCAGACTGTCATGGCGGCATAACTGATATTTCCGCTCTGGGCGCAGACAAAGAGTTGAACACAGAGAGAACAGGGCTGCAGTCATGATGCTGCAGTGGAATAATGAGTGGAACCAGCTATTAGGCTTCAGTTCTTCTTATCAATGTCACTTCTTTGACGCAAATGATGACGTGGTTTATACAGCGCGCGCTAGGGATGGGCATTTCTAGCAAAAACACTATTCGAAATTCGCTGGCCAAATTCGAATTTAATTCGAATTTCGAAAAAAAAAAAAAAAATGTAAAAAATTTTTTTTTTTTTTTTTTTTTTTTTTTTTTTTTTTTTTTTTGTGTGAGTGAAATGTTGCATTGTCTCCCCTGATTCTAAGTCTACGGCTTTATTAATTAATATAAAAAGCTTCTGCTGTGGATTTTTAGCTCAAACAAGCATTGCACCACTGAAGTAAAGAACATGTTACATGACATTGACATTTTCGAAAATAAAAAACAGTTTTGACAATCATGAGTGGTTCATTAAATATTTAGTAGGCTCAGGTCTGAGTGCCAAAGGGGTGCCAAAGTCACCCCCTCTCCCTCTTCATGGGATTTCATCTGCCATTAATTTTTCCATAAACCTTGCTTAAAATGCTTATAAAAATTGTTTTACTTGCTCAAACCAAGCGATTTGACTATACTTAGAATCAGGGGAGACAATGCAACATTTCACTCAAAAAAAAAAAAAAAAAAAAAAAAAAATTTGAATTTCGAATTTCAATAATAAAAGTCGACCTTGATAATAACAACGATTATTCGAAAATTCGAAATTCGATGCCCATCCCTAGCGCGCGCACATGTACATTTTCATAGAACACCAGCGGTTATACAGGTAGGAAAAACTGCAGCTTAAAGCACCTAATTATTGGTTTGTGCTGCCCCGTGAAGTGGGTTAGCATTGTTGGGGTGAGGTGTGCTGGCAGAGGGGCGGGGCTGCGGTGTGCTGGCAGAGGGGCGGGGCTGAGGTGTGCTGGCAGAGGGGCGGGGCTGTGGTGTGCTGCCCTATAACCTACAAATCATTGAATTGTTACATTTTCACGGAGCGTTTCTATTTGAACCGGCACATGCTTTTCTAGCCTTTACTGTACTACTGGTTTATCTGCCAGGAAGCTCACAGACCAATGCATGCGCTGTAAATCATCACACGTGATGCTACTCAACGGTCAGCCCCTACCTATCTGCAATATTTGGTCAGCTTCCAAACGTCCAATCGTTCCCTCCGCTCCTCCACCTGCACAGTTCGCCTCGCCCCTCCATCACTGCGTGGCCCCGGGGGTCGCTTGGCCCGTTCGCGCATTTTTTCCTCCCTGGCTCCTCAATGGTGGAATGAGCTCCCCCCCCCCTGTTATGCTGGCCGAATCGTTAGCCATTTTCCGCCGGAGACTAAAAACCCACCTTTTTGGGCTACACCTGGGCCACTCAGCCAATCAACAAGCGAATCGATTCTGCCTGCTGCTGCTGCGGGAGAGTTGACACATGGACGGAGGAGAGACGAGATATATAAGTAATTTCACATCGCATGCTCAAAAGAAACGAGTAGACCGCGAAAACAAAGCTTTAGTTTTAATCCAGAGCAAGCAGACTCATGTTCATTAGTCTCACGAGCAGTTCAAAACCAGTATGTCTCGTGAAGTGTGATGCGATCCTGACCAGCTGTCTATGGAAGCGCCACACATGAGCAAACACACACACACTCATATCCAGACTGAGGGCACACACACATTCACTGCCCAACGACATGTGAAGTTTGCGTTGTGTGCGACCGATAGATAGAAAGACAGACAGGCAGGCAGGCAGACAGACAGAGTCACAGACAGACAAACAGACAGAGTGGGAGCTCACTTCTATCAAGAGAAAAGGAGGTTTGTTGGCTGAGAGTAGGGATGCACGATATATCGGCAATCATATCGGTATCGGCCGATGTTGGTCATTTTTTAACATATCGGTCATATCGGTATCGGTCAGATGTTGCAATGTTAATATCGGTTATCATTATCAGCCAAATTCTTCACATTGATATGAAATAATGCAGTAAATCTATGATTTATGGGCTTTTCCAAAGGCTTTGCAAATAAAGAAATGCATAACTTTTTCAAATTCAGTGTTAACATGTGTTTTTCAGTATGTACAAAATGTGATGATCATAAAAATTTGGTTTTATACAGATCATATCGACATCGGTAAATATCGGTTATCGGCCATAACAGCAATGTTAATATCGGTTATCTGCATCGGCCAAAATTTTCATATCGGTGCATCCCTAGCTGAGAGCCTGACTGATAAAATGTGAAATGGAGTTAAGAAAAGGAAGAAATGGGGGAACTTATTTTTCTAAAATTAAAGCACTTTATTTCAAGATGCACATTTTTCCAAAGCACTCTGTTGTGTTATTTCTAAATGCAGCCATTATTTTACTTGAAATGAGAAAAGAACATGTATTTATTATTAGTGTAGGCTAGTTATTTATAATTAATCCAGTTAAATATGAAAACTGTAAATAAACATTGTTGATCTTTATTTTGATCAGTCATTGACTACATACAGACATTGTACCATTAGGCTACTGCAATCATTGAAGTAGCCTAACGCAAGCTACATTACAATGTTACAATGTTACTTTGAATTTTAATTGAGTGCCCCTGACCTAGGACCTATACTTTGAAGCCTTTACACCAGTGGGCAAGTGAACTAGGGAATGTATGAAGCCAGTTCTGGAATTCCATTAATTCGAAAAGTCCGCAGGGGGGCGCACGTCAGGTCCGGAAGTGACGACACGTACATTGGCTCCAATGTAAAAATGAGCCGACTTCTCTCTCGTTCTGTGTCTTAAATAAACATTTTCCGAATGAGCTTATGGTCTGAATAAACAATTTCAAGTCTTTTTCATGCTCTCCTGGGCTCCGTTTTCTAAATTATGGTCCCATTTCGAGTAAAAGAGCCGATAAAAATTATAACTTTGGGGGCGGGATTTTCTTTGATTTACACCAGCCACAGGAAACCAGATGATTCCAACCAGTTGCCAAGGCAGGCTAGCTAGCTAGCTAGCAACGTAGCCAGATATTAAAAGTAAAATAACAGAAACAGCGTTACCCTTATGATATTTTAATGATGTTAGTAGACACACGTAACAGTATAGATCCCCGTGATGAGGTATGTTGATCAAAAGAACACCTAAAACGCTATATCAAAATCGGGTTTTAGTGGACGGGCAGCTCTGAAGTTGGGGCTTCAGAGCTGATCTGCGGCTAGCTAGCTAGCAACGTAGCAACAGGATAGAGCCCCCGAGGTCTGTTGATCAAAAGAACACCTAACGCTATATCGTTATGTAATGTGACTTGTGACATGATCACCACATTTCAATAAATATAACGTTTTTGCACATTTGAATGCTGCTGGTCGTTTGTGTAACGCTGTATATATTGGACATTTAAAGCTGATACACAATTGTGTTGAGGTAATTCCGCAAAGCTCAGTTAAAAATATAACGTGTAACACCAATGGAAGGATGGGTAGCATAGCTAACGTCATCCAGGCTATAAACGTAAGGCTGTTATGAAACGCTGATTCAGACGTTACAATAATATGACATAATATGAGCCAGTTGTTATGTAATGTGACTTGTGACATGATCACCACATTTCAATAAATATAACGTTTTTGCACATTTGAATGCTGCTGGTCGTTTGTGTAACGCTGTATATATTGGACATTTAAAGCTGATACACAATTGTGTTGAGGTAATTCCGCAAAGCTCAGTTAAAAATATAACGTGTAACACCAATGGAAGGATGGGTAGCATTAGCTAACGTCATCCAGGCTATAAACGTAAGGCTGTTATGAAACGCTGATTCAGACGTTACAATAATATGACATAATATGAGCCAGTTAGCCTAGCTAGAGAGAGTAATTTCAGACCACCAGATATCACCATATTTCATTTCAATAAATATAAAGCATTCGTTGATTGAAGCAGACTCAGACTGCTGGTCGGTTAAGTTTCTCCGTCGTCCTGTCCTCTGGTCCAATCTTTCGGTTTGTGTTCACTCGACATCAACAATCTTATACATGATAATATACAACAAGGCTATCTTTGTTGACAATGTTTATTGACAAAAGCATTAAAACAAGCAAATATAACAATATTCTCCGGTCACTGGCAGATACTAGCTACAATTGTTCAAAGCAAATCTCTCATGTCAGCATTTGGCTTGTGTGTTATTGCAATTTCCTATGTTATTGCAATTTCCTATGTTGAAACAACTGATCAGCAGTAACGTGTATAGTTTAGCGTTAATCTCAGGAGAACAGAATATTATCGCTTTGATCTTCAGAAATCATGATCCTCTGTTGTGTGTCCCATCTGGTACTGGACAGCAGCTACCCCTGGAAGAAACGAATTAGACACTGTTAATCACTGTATAACGTTAACGTTTGCTTACCCAACACTACGTGCGATTGGTAAATACTGTAAATGCAGAGGTGGATAAACTATCCAGAGGAGTTGAACCCCCAGCTTGTTCCCCCTCATCTAACGTTAGCTAGATATATAACGCTATAGCTGGTAGATCATATGAGTATGCTTTGAGTCTGCCTCATCTCAAAGAGGTAACCTAGGTAAACAGAACTGCGTTTGTTTTCTGTCTACGTCCGAATCTGTGCAGCATGCAATACTGTTTAACGTTGTATAACGTTAACTTATGCTACTCTAGTCTAACGTCCTCCTGTAATGACAAATGGACATGTAGCTAGCGTTAATGTCATGCTATGCAATTAGCGTTACGTTAGAAAATAAGATTACCTCGATTTTGTGGAAGATGCAAGCGGCAGGCTGGTGACGCCGCGCGAGGTCTGGAGGAAATAATACTCTGGTTTTTCTTCGGGCTATTGTATTCACTGTGACAGCAATGGAGCAAGGCTAGCAATAGCAACTAACGTTAGCAACATTTGTTAGCCAAGCTAACGGCTAGCAGGGAAAATAACATGAACAAGATGGATGCCGTGGCGGAGGAAACCCTCCCCCGAGTCCCGTCCACGCTCACGCCCTTTCCTGTTTTCCCGGCTCCAGGTTTGAACAGATTTCCCACAATGCAACAGGAAAATCCATTCATCCAATCAAACGAAATCAAACAATATCGGGAAGTGAGCTTCATTTTGCCGTGTCAAAAACATATAGCTCAGTTGGTCCATATATTGTACTGTCCATGCTTTACACCCAGCAACACCACCCCATCATGTCCCCGACATCTATATTACATTCTGACCAAATATCACAGTATCCATTGCTTATTACATCAGTTGCTACAAGCCTCTCCTAGTCAATTTGATATGTTCCTATTTGTAGGAATTGCGTTAGGCCTCTGACCTATTTGGACCTGTGGTTTTCTGCTTTCATTTCACACACTTCTCTCTGTCTCTGTGGGACCTGCGTACGCCGCGGCCGGCCAGATGAAGAACAGTATGCAAGCTCCGTAGCCTGACCTTCCCGGTTCTGTTCAACCGTCGAGTCGTGACCTTTCAACCTCCCTGGCTTCTCCCCAGCTGTTAGTGGGAGTTGCTTCAGGAGGCGTTTTGTTGTGCAGGACGCCTCAAACTGAATAGAACATGTTTTGCCTCGGTGAAATGTCATGCTCTACAAATTGTTTGCTTTGCTTCCTTGTTAATGCTAAAGTAAAGGAGACCCAGGAACAAACACTGCTGCTTGTTAATGCTAAAGTAAAGGAGACCCAGGAACAAACACTGCTGCTTGTTAATGCTAAAGTAAAGGAGACCCAGGAACAAACACTGCTGCTTGTTAATGCTAAAGTAAAGGAGACCCAGGAACAAACACTGCTGCTTGTTAATGCTAAAGTAAAGGAGACCCAGGAACAAACACTGCTGCTTGTTAATGCTAAAGTAAAGGAGACCCAGGCACAAACACTGCTGCTTGTTAATGCTAAAGTAAAGGAGACCCAGGAACAAACACTGCTGCTTGGTAATGCTAAAGTAAAGGAGACCCAGGAACAAACACTGCTGCTTGTTAATGCTAAAGTAAAGGAGACCCAGGAACAAACACTGCTGCTTGTTAATGCTAAAGTAAAGGAGAACCAGGAACAAACACTGCTGCTTGTTAATGCTAAAGTAAAGGAGACCCAGGAACAAACACTGCTTCTTGTTAATGCTAAAGTAAAGGAGAACCAGGAACAAACACTGCTGCTTGTTAATGCTAAAGTAAAGGAGACCCAGGAACAAACACTGCTGCTTGTTAATGCTAAAGTAAAGGAGACCCAGGAACAAACACTGCTGCTTGTTAATGCTAAAGTAAAGGAGACCCAGGCACAAACACTGCTGCTTGTTAATGCTAAAGTAAAGGAGACCCAGGAACAAACACTGCTGCTTGGTAATGCTAAAGTAACGGAGACCCAGGAACAAACACTGCTGCTGAGATTGAGCGCTATTTGTTACAGTATGCAGATGATATGGCTGTTTATAAATATGAAGTGTAGTCGTATGAATATTCATGCACAGTCTGGATGTACTCTATATTCATGTATGTTATCATCTCGCACACAAAGGAATGAATATTGGCCTTCTTTTAATCCGTGCAAATGGTAATAGAAATAATTAAATAATACTAAGGCTCTTTCTTTCTCTCTTTCTTTCTTTCTTTCTTTCTTTCTTTAATTAGGCTACTGTAAATAACGGCAGGAATTGTTTCCCCATGTGCTGCAATTAAGCGGCTCAGAAAAGTATATTCAAATAATTAAGTGCTTTTATTATGTCACCTTTGTGGACATTTAGGCAATTAATAGGCAGCATTGTCATGGCTAAGCGTCTTATTGTGGGCGATCATTTTAATCATGATGCTATTGCATCGCACTTACAGTAGATGGTCCAAACTGCTTTTAATGTGGCGTGAGGCTTTGTGTTGCTTCATACCATTTCAGCACATTGTATATTGAGACTATATACTGTATATGGATTGTGATGGTATAAATGCATCTGAATGGTAACTACTACTACTAGAAAGTTGGATGATTCCTGGTGCCTACGCTTCCTTGGTTGGGGGAAGATGATTCCTGGTGCCTACACTACGCTTCCTTGGTTGGGGGAAGATGAGGCGGTAAGACTGCTTAGAAAAGGGAGCAAACGATGCCACCGGAAGGAAAAGATGTAGTGTTCCACAGGGCCTGAATGAATCAAAGCCCTCTCTCTTCTCTCTCCTCTCTCTTTCTCTCTCCTCTCTCTTTGTGGTGGGAGAGGGGAGGTGAGAGCAGTAATTAAGTCGGAGCAAAGACAGTGCGTCTCTCTCCGGGGAGCACTGATCTCTCTCAGAAGAGGCTCTCATCCCTGTGGTTATGGTGCCCGAGTAAGTGGGTTTAGCATACAGCATGCATGCTGGTATGGTTATGATATGACATTTCGTTTTACTTTTGGACAATTGGCTCCAAGGTGGCATTGTTTTTGTACCATTATCTACTTTATTAGGTACACCTAGCCTGGTAGCTATGGCAAGGTGTTTTAACATTTATTAGCTAAGTTTGATGATCCGCAATTAACATGACAGATACAGTACATGTACAGTATATGTATACACGTCATTTTGACTAGTCATAATTACATTGTAAATCGTCCGAATTTTCATTCCAGATATCTATAACGTCATTCTGACTAGTCGAAATGACAATTAGAGATATCTGTCTTCAAGATAGTTCAAGATATCTACAACTCACTCTGACTAGTTAAAACTGAATTTAAGATAGGCTAAAAAGGCTAAGATATCTTGAATTGAGCGGAATTAAAGTGATCTTGAACTGGAATTATGACTAGTCAGAATTAAATTGTAGATATCTGAACCTGGAATCACAACTAGTCATAATTCAGTTACAGATATTCACAATTCACATAGAGAGCCACAGGAATGAGTCTGGAGGTGTACTTCCGGGTTCGTGAAAGGAAAAGTCTATGGGATTTAACATGGGGGTTTCGCTTAAATTAGGAGTGGGCTATAAATGGGTCATTTCTTGTTTTGCTTAGGTCTCAGTTTTTTTGTATTCCATTTGCCCTATCTCAACATGAAATGACAAAATTTTTGGCTTCAGGTCCAAGAAAAAAGTGTGCAGGGCACAAATCCAAGATGACCACCGTTTTCCCTGAAAAATCACATTTCACAACTTTGTCATTTTTGGGTCTTTTTACTTGGTTGTGGTGTCTAACCCTATGTTTTGGGGGTCAAGCAATCTATTTATGCATCTAGAAGTAGTCACAAACCATCATATATTGAGTTAATACGTACTTTTGACCAGATTTACCCTTCTTTACCTCAATTTTGAACCATGCCCGTAGACCTAATATTTATAGAAAAAGATTAAATTTGACATACCATAATAATATTAATAGCAACCCTACACTGCTAATTATTACCAACATTTCACAACATTTAACTTATTTCACTACAAAATACTGTATGGTGAATTTTATTGTGAAATAGGCCATCCGCTGTCATAAGTCAACATTACTGTAATCACATGAGGGAGATGGGAAGACAACAGCACAACCCTAGCACAACAGTTTGACTTGATTCTAGAGGAAGCTGGGGTACAGAAGTCATTTAGCCTCTACAAAGAGAGATGCTTTACTAGTCTTGGATACCAGGCAGGTGCAGTCTATGATTGCATTCCCTACATCAAACAGCTACTTAAGACACTGCTAATTAATCTTCTTGATCGAGCATGCAACATTTACCTTGAGAATGACTTCATAATAGCAGGATTCAAAGCACTTGCTAATTTTACGTACAGGGTGACAATGCCCTTCCTCAACTGCGTTGAGATAGCAAGCCAGGATTTGCTGGTTGACATGCTTCCCAAGCTCTGCAGTGACCTTGCTGACAGCTGAGAGCCTAAAAATATAAAAATGGAAGACAATGCTCCACAAAGTGATCTCGATCACCTTCTTCTTGGAGAGATGTGTGTCCAGGCCGCGAAAGGAGTGGAATTGCAGCGCAAACATGAGTATTAGGATGTTGATCCTGATGCTGCATGAGCAACTCCTCTCTATACACTGACTGCAGACCAACGGAAAAACCTGCCCACAAACAACCTGAATGCAGAGAGGTACTTGGCCAAGTGTGGATATCTTGCTGCCCAGTCAGCCCAACACTCAAATAGGATGTTCAGGGCAAAGGGGATCAAAGATGACCTTTATGCTAACAGATAGACATGGCAGTGAAGTCGAGCAGTCAACCACAGCTGTCCTTAAACACCTAGATGCAATGGAGGTGACATGGAGTAACAAACAGAAAGAGAAGAAGAAACGGGTTGAGAGAGAACCTGCAAAAGAAAGTGAGGGCCAATGATTTTGTTGAAAACTTCTTGTGAAGTGCAAAGAACATGGAGGGCCTATTTAATAGATGTAATAGGCCCTATTACATCTGTCACTACTCAATGAAGTGAAGGCACTTGTCCTTATGAAGTCACCTGAGCTGAAGGCTTACTTGAGGCAAGAGATCCAATACCAGAAAGTTGTCAGAGAAAGAGATGATTGAGAACCTAATTGTGCTCCTCGGGGATGATTACCAAGCTGAGGTGGTATTTCCTTGTGAGGAGGAGGAGCCAGAAAGGCAGAGGGGATCTCTCAGGAAGAACCTATGCTCCAGCCCAACCAATCACTTGCTGTCATTTGGGATGAGGGTATATTGGGTTTTACCTGGATGATAATGGAGATGGAACCTTCCGTGTGGATCACCTGATGCGCGTTGGTACCGGAGATTAAATTTGGCAGCGACCACCTGGCACTGATGACATCCAGGACACTATCGGGCAGCAGATTGTGCCTGTGGCAGTTTCAAGAGCCTGGGACTTTATAGGAGAAAACTGTTATGTTTTAAGCAATGCCCCTGAAATTGAACATAATGTTTAGTGAACTATGCTAATTAAGGTGAAAAAATAGGTAAATTTGGTCAAAGAAGGTATTAACTCAATATCTGATACTTTGTAACTATTTCTAGATGCATACATAGATTGCTTGACCCCAAAAACATAGGGTTAGACACTAAAACCAAGTAAAAAGACCCAAAAATGACAAAGTTATGGCTAAAAATGTGATTTTTCAGGGAAAACGGTGGTCATCTAGGATTTGTGCCCTGCACACTTTTTTCTTGAACCCCAGGCCAAAAATTTTGTCATTTCATGTTGAGATAGGTCAAATGGAATAAAAAAAAACTGAGACCTAATAAAACTGACCAAAAAAGTGTTTTTGACCTCTGTATAGCCCACTCCTACTTAAATGCATAAAATAAGGTCTGTGGTTAACAAAAGTTTATGGGACCGCGAATTTGCGATCAGCATGATAATCTTCACAAACTTGAAGCACTTTGAGGACTTTTGGAACGTAAATGCGTTTTAGTTTTTTAAACGCAATTTTTAGAAAAAGGCAAGTTATTCACGTTTGTGAAGAGTATCATGCTGAACCCAAATTCGCGTTCCCATAAACTTTTGTTAACCGCAGACATTTTATGCGTTTAAGTGAAATCCCCATTCTAAAAGCCCATAGACTTTTCCACTGACGAACCAAATGGCGGCGATTTCTGGATGAAGCCTACAAAAATAGGCTACGTCGTCATCCCTGCAGTATTCTATTGAGGATATCTGCAACGGAATCTGTAATGAGAAACCCCATACACATGAATGAATCTGTAATGAGAAACCCCATACACATGAATGAATCTGTAATGAGAAACCCCATACACATGAATGAATCTGTAATGAGAAACCCCATACACATGAATGGCAAAAGTGATGTCATTCATCCTAGGAAGAATGATGTTGTGGATATGTGAAATGTTCTGTTTTACTAGGAAGAATTCAATTACAGATATCTGTAATATATCCAGTCTAGCTATTAAATGTTCAAATGGCTTGCTATATAGGTAGGAGACTCTTTCACTTCCAAAGCAGCATGACTTCTTCTTCGAGGCCTGAATTGAGCAAGGTGTGTTTAATGTTCCATGCCGACTTGATAGTGTCACTCAGCTCCTGGAGAATTTGCTGTGGCACATTTGTGCTGCGAAACAGCCTGTTCCACCTCATCCCGGAGATGTCTACTGGGCTGAGATCTGGACTGAACTAAAGTCCCTGAAGTGTTCCTGGAACCAGCTTAGATGATGGAGCTTATTGTGGAAATGTAACTTTCGCCCGAAAGTTTCCATTTGAGAAAGGCTCGACTCTGCATGGACATGACGGGAAGCAGCGAGTCAGCAGCAATGTCTCTGTAATCTGTGGCATTCAAACAATGCACTATTGGTACTACAGGGTCTAATGAATGCTAAGCAAACATTCCACACATGATCATACCACCTGATGATCATACCACACATGATCATACCACCTGTTGGCACCAGGCAGCATGGATCCATGGATTCATGGACTCTAGGGGGCGTCCATTTCTGAGATGATGGAACCAGCGCGTCTGTTACCAACCGTCATAGCTTTTAGTCAAACAGTACAGTAACTGAACCTAGTATCCACCATGTCTGCACACTTTATACGTGCTGTACTACAGTATGCTTTATTTAAATTATATGTGATTCCAGGACTGTAGTGTTCTTGAGTTCGTTCTTGCTCCAGACTCGGTCTTGAGATGGTCTCAACTACCTTCTTGGCAGTGGCTGGGACTCGATTAAGGTGGAGGGGGAAGCTGTTTCAGTGTATTTCTTAGCCAAGAGGGTGTGTGTGTGCGTGTGTGTGAGAGAGAGAGAGAGAGAGAGAGAGAGACAGAGAGAGAGAGAGAGAGAGAGAGAGAGAGAGAGAGAGAGAGAGAGAGAGAGAGAGAGAGAGAGAGAGAGAGAGAGAGAGAGAGAGAGAGAGCATGGTGGCGGGTTGTGCAGTCTCTGTCTGTAATGGAGGGCAGATCCCTGCAGCTGTGCATGGCAGGCAAGGGAAGGGCTGGAGTGATGGTCTGGGACTACGGAACTCAGATGGGATGGCTGGGGGGGCTGTGGGGGCTGCATCGTCACTTGGTATTCCACACACCTTTCCCTCGCTTAGTTGCACCCCCCTTTCCCCCAAATAAATACATAAGTAAGTTAATATTAGTGAATCCCAGTCCCCCAGTGCAAAACAGATCCTGTGCCCAGGCAGCACAGCAGGCAGCACAACAGGCAGCACAGCAGGCAGCACATTCCAGAGAAAATGCCATGAAGGAAGGAATACTCATCACCATCAGTCCTGCTGCGATACAGTTGTCGCCTAGTTTGTGCAGGCTTCCACATGACTGAGTTCAGTCCGCTTCGAGCCGTTCCGAGTGTTTATTTTTACCATTTGATTGTATGGAAATCGACATGGGAGCCGTCGGGTGTTTGGTTACTGCGAGTGACATCATGCAGTCATGCAAGTTGTGTAAATCAATGCATACCATTACCATGAGTGAAAAAGAACACAACACAACAGAACAGAAAATAACACAACACAACACAACACAACACAAGACAAGACAACACAACACAACAGACAAGGGCTTTTTGGGGACTTTAAATTTGAAGACGTTCTGATCAAAATGTGTTGTTTTAGTTCAGATCTTGCCAAGCCGTTACATAAAATACTTACAGTTTTAAAACGGCATTCATCATACCATGTACCATCTCACTGGCAAGGAAGAGTTTCAAGGGTGGAGGATGGTGTTAGCTTTCCGCTATGAATTTATCATCGCTAAATAGTAGGGGTGTCACAATATATCGTCCCACGAAATTTCGCGATAGTAAAACGTCACGATATGTATCGTTGAGATTAAATCTCATATTGCAAAAAAAAAATTTTTTTTTTTTTTTTTTTTTTTTTCAAAAAATAGACTAAGAAACGTCTTTGTTTGTTGAAGTTCAATGTGTGGAAAGTAGTTCAGTTGAACAAGTCTCTGAAGAGACACATGAGAAGTTATACAGGAGAGAAACCATTCAATTGAGTTTCTGGCAAAACTGTTTACTTGACACGAAAAACTGAAGATGCATAAAAAATAGATTAAGAAAAGTCTTGTTGTTTGAGTTTGAAGAAAAACTGAAGATGCATAATGAGAATTTATACTGCTGAGAAACCTTTTAGTTCAAAGTAAATCTAAGTGACGGTGTAACTCATTCTATTTCAAGATAAGCCTTATCTCCAATCTCATGTTTTTTCTAGTTGTTATTGTAATAACAATTTCCCACAACAGCATGTTTTGTATTTGTGCATTTCAAATAAAATACTACTTTTCCAGTCATATATTGTCATTATTCAAGTTTAAAAAAATATTGTTAAAATCGTATCGTATCGTATCGTTATCGTGAACCCAGTATCGTGATACGTATCATATCGTGAACTGAGTGTATCGTGACACCCCTACTAAATAGAGATATGAAGCTTTCAAGTAATGCATTTAGGTCAGCCGTTGAATGAATATTCCTCTGATGCGACGAGGGACAAGAAAGACTTGACATACAGTATATATATCCACTTAAAACAGCTTTCCACGTGAAGGGAAAACGTGTCTCCTCCAGCACTCTTGATTAAATGTTCATTATGTAACATTAGATGAGTGTATCTGTCATCTTCCTTCCTTTCTGCATCGGTGAAGAGACCCACTGCGGTGATGCAGGTGCTGAAGGAAGAAAAAACCCTCATCTTAATGAGTCTCATTTTGAGGCCCATCGGACACGCTCTGTTTTTACTCCGCAGCCTCTCGTCATGGCATCGCTAACAATAGCATTAGCTGCTAACAATAGCATTAGCTGCTTAAGCAGCTCCAGTGGAGAGATGGAGCCTTGCACTGTAATTGATGTGTCGCTAGAGGGGGGAAGATTAAATGAGAGATGAAAGGAGAGAGCGTTCTCTAATGAAAAGTATCTGCTCTGTCCGCAACGGCTTCTCTGTCACTCTCTTCTCCCTCACTCTCTTCTCTGTCACTCTCTTCTCCCTCACTCTCTTCTCTGTCACTCTCTTCTCCCTCACTCTCTTCTCCCTCACTCTCTTCTCTGTCACTCTCTTCTCCCTCACTCTCTTCTCTGTCACTCTCTTCTCCCTCACTCTCTTCTCTGTCACTCTCTTCTCCCTCACTCTCTTCTCTGTCACTCTCTTCTCCCTCACTCTCTTCTCCCTCACTCTCTTCTCTGTCACTCTCTTCTCCCTCACTCTCTTCTCTGTCACTCTCTTCTCCCTCACTCTCTTCTCTGTCACTCTCTTCTCCCTCACTCTCTTCTCTGTCACTCTCTTCTCCCTCACTCTCTTCTCTGTCACTCTCTTCTCCCTCACTCTCTTCTCCCTCACTCTCTTCTCTGTCACTCTCTTCTCCCTCACTCTCTTCTCCGTCACTCTCTTCTCCACCAAAATGAATTGTTGGCAGATATCATTTATACGTCCTCGACTAGACGTGCATTTTTTTGACTGAGAGTATCGTTTTAGCCAGATTACAACCCTGTAACTCACTCATCTTTTACACCTTTTACTCTTTCTGTGCATGCAGCAGTCCAGTGAATCTGGGCTGGAGTCCTGCTGAGTTTAGACCAGTGATTCTCAACCTTTTTCATACTGTATGAATTTAATTTAATTTAATTTAATTTAATTTAATTTAATTTAATTTAATTTAATTTAATTTAATCTGATTGAGTCCACATTAGAGCCACATACCCCCATTGGATGGGATTTTGTCCCTTGGACCAAAGTCTGAGAATATTTCTGTCAGATATAGTTATTATGTTTAATTATGTTTAAAGTATGTTCATGCCATTTGATTCTCCAGTGATTCTGATTCTGCCAGTGATTCTCAACCTTTTTCATACTGTATGAATTTAATTTAATTTAATTTAATCTGATTGAGTCCACATTAGAGCCACATACCCCCATTGGATGGGATTTTGTCCCTTGGACCAAAGTCTGAGAATATTTCTGTCAGATAGGATTTTGTCCAGGACGACATGAGAGATACAAACAACTACTGCACCAACACGAGGGTCGCAGGTTCGAGCCCCATGGTGTCTGTGGGTGGGAAGCCGGATTAAGGGTATGTGTCCTGGTTGCTGCACTAGCGACTCCGCTGGTTGGGTGCCTGTTCGGGGGGAGGGGAACTGGGGGGAATAGCATGAGCCCTCGCTGTCAGGTGAAAAGAAGCGGCTGACGACTGCACGTGTATCGGAGGAAGCATGTGGTAGTCTACAATGACCCGGTAAAACGGACAGTGTTTTGAACAGGTAGTCATAACACAACTATAGGTCAAGTGGGCGGGGCTACATAAGGTGAATAGAGGCAGCTATATGATTATTCATAATATGGACAGTAACAATCAGTTTTGTCTGAGGTTGGACAGCCACAGCCACTGCCGGACCTGTTTACTCTCTACATGCACTTTATTGTGAAGGTCATGAGAGCTCCTCAGTCAAAACAACATACATGGATCTCCAGTCAAAGCCCTGTACCAACCATCATGATACATGGCTGGAGCTGTGACTCCACCACCTGTACCAACCATCATGATACATGGCTGGAGCTGTGACTCCACCACCTGTACCAACCATCATGATACATGGCTGGAGCTGTGACTCCACCACCTGTACCAACCATCATGATACATGGCTGGAGCTAGGGCTGCAAAAATCATAATCACGATTATTTTGATTGATATTGAGATCACGATTATTTAACACGATTACTAATTGACATTGAGAACATCATGAATTTATTGAACATTTACACTGGCTTTTTATTTAACATTGGATGTCTTTGGATTTTAGATATAATTGAAAATAAATAAGTGAAAATAAATAATAAAAGTGCAAAGATTTAGAAATAAAATAAAAACTAAAATAAATATACAGTATATGTAGGCCTACTATGTTGCAGTGAACTGCCACAACCAACTGCAACTATTAATCTACATTCAATGTTGGTAAACATCTGAACTAGTAGTCCTTAAACCTCAAAACTAACCAAATGAGAACGCTAGTAACGTTTGTTTACATTACATTAAATTACTCATTTGGCAGATGCTTTTATCCAAAGCGACTTACGTCGTTTAGGTTCATAATAGGCTATTGTTAATGTTTATCTGTGAGCTCGTTAGCTGTTGAATATGCGGTCGCATTGTAAAGAGTGTCCTGAATCGATGACTGTATGCGGTGGCAGTAACTAGATGGGGCTTTGTATTTTTGTTCGTTTAGCGTTTATTGCTTGGTCATAGACCACTTTGTGAGTGGATTTCAAGTGATTAAAGAAAGAGGGAGAGGTCGTGTTGCGGGGTGCAGCCACGACCGCGCATATCTTGCACTGTTTGTTCCAAGTCTGTGGCTGTGATTGACAGGTGGGTCAAAACTCGCATCGCAATTCCGTGCTGTATATTCGCATCGCTCTTGATGTGTGGACCTTTAAACTCGGCGAAAACCATAGTGTTTCCACCCCACATACGTTGTTTTACCTCTCCTCTCGACCAGCGGCTCTCTTTCTGTGACTTCTCTCATCTTATTCTTGTGCTACCACGGAAATAAGCGGGGAGGAGAAACGTGCAGTGGCTCTCTGTTCACATGACAGTCATTCCCAACTCGAGCGGTGTGTGTGTGTGTTTTGGGCTTTGGGGGAGGGGCCGAGCACAACGCTGCAAAGGAAGGGGTGCGCTTGATTTACAACACAAGACAGAACGAGAGTGACAAGAGCCGCAAAATCGTTGTATGTCGATTATCTTGTTTTCATAATCGTGGACAGCCCAAATCGTAATCATGATTAAAATTCGATTAATCGCCCAGCCCTAGCTGGAGCTGTGGCTCCACCCGGCAACATAGCATAGGCAGGGCCGCTGCTGGCCATTTGGGTGCCCTAAGCGTAATTGTTTTGAGGTGCCCCCCCCCCCCCCCCCCCGCAAAACTTTCAATAACTGTCAAACGAAAGACTGCAAAATCATTAATTATGAACGATACTAGTGTATCTCACATTACATTACATGTGGCAAACAGAATTAGAATTACTGTACATGTCAGCAAACAAGCAATTGTTAAACTGTACATGCAAGCAGGGGCGGACTGGGATCATAATTCAGGCCGGGCATTAGATACCAAGCAGGCCAGGCCGATACGGGCCGACGTGCGTGCCGGCGTCCGAAGGGCGGCGGCGAAAAATTTGGGCTGTTTGAAGCCCAATTTGGGCCATTTGAAGCCAGATTTGGGCCGTTTGAAGCCCTATTTGGGTCGTTTGAAGCCCGATTTGGGCCAGTTGAAGCCAGATTTGGGCCGTTTGAAGCCCAATTTGGGCCGTTTGAAGCCCAATTTGGGCCGAGTCCAATTTTACAATGAGATGCACCCACTTTAACCCTGAATAAAGTAATAAAACCACTAGTAAACCAGTAGGCAGCGCCTGGCCTGCTGTTCAGTGAGTGGCCTGACTGAGGGCATTTTTTTTTTTTTTTTTTTTTTTTTTGTTTGTGTGCCCTCAGTCACATGATGCCCTACGCAGTCTGCGTACTCTGCGTATAGGGTGCGGCGGCCCTGCCCATAGGCAATACAAACAGTCTGTTCACTCACACAGGTTCTCACAGTCGGCAGTCACAATTAAAGGAGCTACTGTAGCCCTCCTCGTCCTCGTGTACTTTTTCATTGTCTGTGGAGTCACACTCTGATTGAACTCTGCTGGGGTTACACCCATATTATCGCCTGGATGATATATTGCACCCATATTGGCCTTTTATTATGTGTCAGGGGCGATATACTGAAGATTGACTAAAACCAACCAAATGTTCTACTTGTGGCCGTGTTCAGTAAGCGCATTTGTCAGCCAACTTGGCATAAATGTTTCATTTTGTGTTGCTTCAGTTAAACTGAGAGTCACTTCAAAGTAGCAGAGTGAGTGTACTACAATCAGCTGGAAAGAATACGAGTAAGGTGGGTTTACCTTGTAAAATAAAAAATAAAATAAAAGCATAATTATCCTTTTACATTTGTAACAGTGAATGTAGTCTTTCTGCGACAAGTTTGAGAAAAGTAAACAAATGATCATCTAATTTATCGTTATGGAGGTCAAATAATATGTGACCGTATGAATATGAATCTCCGTGTTTAAATTAGGCCCCATACAGTGTCGTCCACCTTCAGTTCCATTGACAAATGAAGACAAATGGTGAATGGTAAAAAAAAAAACAATTCTTGCAATTCTTTTCACAGTTTGCCCTGCTGTTGATTTCACTGTTTACTGTACATTTGATTGTACCTTAGCATGTGGCAAATGCATACAGTACCACTACCTGCACACCTGAGAGAGGCAGCAGGACCAGTGTTTTGGTCATCCATTCCCAAAATGTGGTAGTGTTGCGTTGTTAAAGTCCGGTATCCTGTTATTGCATCCAAAGCTATTAAAGAATGTGCATCAGTCTATAATGTGATGTGCTGTCATTAGCTACGACAGACATGTCATGATGACTGTACTGTATGATCGCCTGCCACAAAACCTTATCATAACACTGCTGCTGCAATGAGTCACTCTGAATATCCACGGCAATTCATAGTAGAGCTGTCACTTTTTCCAAAAATAAAGTTCCAACGAACATAATTGACCCGCAATTTGTTCGAATATATCCAAAGTTAATTGGTTAATTACGTTACACGTTTAGGGTTGCCACACCGGGTAATAAACACGTGTCAACACCGGTGTTACCGGTTACATCGTGTACATATATATATTATAATTATAATATAAAATATTAAAAGAATATAAAAAAAGAAAATCCTCAGCTGTCCTCACGGTCCAGTCAGTCAGCTCCTCTCTGCTGCTGTGTTAGCTTGGACGCTCACAGTCACAACACTGGCTGTCTCACAATACTTGGCTGCATCCAACTCGAGACAACTTTTCAGACCCTCCTGGAGACAATCTTTCTCAGAAGAGCGACAAATCTGGAGACGTTTTCTCACATGGGATTAGCAGCAAGCAGCAATAAGCAGGCAATGACGATAGCTGGGTAAGTCCTGCTAGCATCGATGCTAAGTTAGCAAAGTACAGGGGGAGCACAGCTGAAGCACATGGCTAATTAATATGGATGTTAACATCCATATTAATTAGCCATGTGCTTCAGCTGCGCACGTTTGTAACATGTACGTTTGTAAGAGATAGCATATTACATGAGTTATGTAATGTGAGTGGGGTGACTCACTAACAGGTGTGTCCGCAGGTTTGTTGTTGTACTCAAGTAACACATTAAAACTGTACCTACCTCCGACACAATGTTGTTATCAAAGTATCCGGGGCCATGGTATTCCAAAACATTCTGTAGTCTGTAGTTTCCAATAGCGAGCCCTTATTCACATGCCAGAGCTGATGCTCAAAATTGCAAACTGCAATACACCACCAAACCACTGAGCATCCAGCCGATACATCTGGCGCTGTGGAGCAGTTGAAACCCAAAGTGACACAGCCTAAGAAGGTCCCGTTTCATAACGTTGTGAGTGGCGTTGAGGCTAGTGTTGTGATTGTACACTCCTGGCTTTGTTCTTGTCACGGCCGCCTCCATTTTGTCTTGTGTCTCTCATCAAACAACAACTTGTGTGAAGACATGCCAGGTGGTCAGGATAGGTCAAGCTGTTAGAGCGGAGCGCCCTCTGCTGGATCATCAAGGGATTACATTTTTAAAAATCCGCTCGCCGCAAAAAACAAACAAAAAACAAAACGATATTATTATTTTAATTCGGATGGGTTAATTACATATCGAACATCGCCCCCCCCCCTCCCCCCACATTCGAAGTTACATTCGAATTTCGATTAAAAAGTGACAGCTCTAATTCATAGTGGGGCTGCACAATTTAAATTGAATCAAAATCGCAATATGGCCTACTGCAGGGGTGCCCACACTTTTTCAGCTTGGGAGCTACTTTTAAAATGACCAAGTCAAAGTGATCTACCAAACATATTTATTTATATATATATACACTGAGTGGAAAACAGTGGAACCGTGGAAAAACAGTGGAAAAACAGTGGAAACAGTGGAAAAACAGTGGAAAAACAGTGGAAACAGTGGGAAAACAGTAAAAAAAAAAAAAAAAAAAATTATTTTTTTTATCCCCTCAATGCCATGCGATCGACCACACTACCTTCGCGATCGACCGGTCGATCGCGATCGACGTATTGGGCACCCCTGGCCTACTGCAATCTCCAAATCGCAAGGAGACGCATTAAGGAAAAATGTGTGTCCAAATACCATTTTAAATTGGATATTGTCATGCTGCAGAGATGTCCTGGACTACACATCAGTGCCCTACCATTCTACAGGAAAAAATTATATATTTTTTTCCTGCTCTCCCCAAAATTTCAATAAACCTTTATGGCATATTATTACAATACAACAATACTGGTGTTGACAGTGGACCATAATAGAATATGCCAAGTCATTCAAAACAATAAGCATTTTGCTTTTAGGAGCATTGTGCCAGCATGTGGCGCTGTTCCAAAACGTGTCAACGTGTGTCGTTGCCTGGGAAACGCACATCCCATTTTTATTTATTTTATTTTATTAGTTTAGTTGTACAGGGACAGTGCACATCAATCAACATTGCTGCAAATGTGCCAGTTTTAGCTGGATAGCTAATTTTCAACTGCAGTCCCCTAATACAACTGTTCCCATTGCATCCCATAATAGTATGATGATACTTGGGATGCCATTGCCAACATAGATGCGAACAGGTTAGCTAAAAGTTTAGCGTCGCCAGCGAGGGCCCCCACCGTTGCGGTCGGGGTACGTTTCGAAATCCCTCCAGGCCTGAAAGATTTTCTAGGGGAAACACTGCACATCATATTCTACTACAGACTAAATAAAACATATTTATTTCGTACAGATCCCACTCATCCCAACAAAAATCACACCATAATCATTTTGTTTTTCAATTAAAATTTGAATAACTTAAAAATGATCATTCCCTCTAATATTACAAATCATATCGCAAT
Source organism: Poromitra crassiceps (assembly GCF_964638095.1). Taxonomy (NCBI): domain Eukaryota; kingdom Metazoa; phylum Chordata; class Actinopteri; order Beryciformes; family Melamphaidae; genus Poromitra; species Poromitra crassiceps. Next base: position 21,236,682 of record NC_139643.1, on the reverse strand, counting down.
TGCAATATCAGGCAAACTAATCACAATTAGATATTTTTTCAAATTTGTGCAGCCGTAATTCATAGTCATTCAACTCTATAAAAAAAGGAACAACATGTACTTGAGTGCGTCATTGTAGATCAGTCAGTGATGCTTTGGCACGATGTCGTCTACACACTATCTGGACCTTTGCAGGTCAGCAGATACCATTAGTTTGGAGTCTGACAAGTCAAGAACACAATTCTGTGGGGAAACACTGAATATTGGCATTTCCCCACAGACTTTTGTAAGTTGAATATTGGACAGGGATTGGCTTCCAAACTATTTGTGATGTCACAAATCATGCTCGTAGTAGGCCCGCCCCCTAAATATATACGATTTTCAACGAGCACAGAGAAACGTTCTACTTTCAGCAGACGCATGCGAAAACAGCCTTCCAGTGCTAAACTGCACCGACATCATTCTGCACAGAGCAGCTCAAACAGCCAACTGAAGGAGCGAGACCAAAAACACATTTTTGACTTTAGGGGCTCTTTAATAAAAACCAACATACTATTTCCCTTTTCCCCCCTCTTCACGCTCCTCTTGTCCTCAAACTGTGTCCCCTCCTCCGGCTGTCCTCCTTCTTGTAGCGCTTCTGGAAGTTTAGAAGGGAACATAGTGAGAAAAAAACATGGCTGTTATTAATGCTTTTGGAACAAGTGGCGGTTGGATGATTCTGCTGCCCCCCCCCCCCCCCCCTCCATAAGTAAACTTGTCAGGGCTGATGCATTACCCGCACTCGCTTAAATGCAAATCACGCAGCACTGGCGCTTTATCTCAAAGCCAACAAGAGAAGCAGCAACATCCTGGATGTGCTGCAGTCCCAATAGAGCTGCTATATCTTCGAGAAGGTGTGAGTTAAGGAGTGCCTGCAGAGCCGTGCTGCTGGTTCCACAGTCATATGAGGCTGCTCGCCTGAGGAGACATGCCTCTTTAACAGCAGAGAGGGAGGTTTTGGTCAAAATGTATTCAGACTTGGCATGGTGACAAAAATCCATCTAAGTTGAAAGAAAATCCACATAAGGTAAAAAAAAAAAACACAGGCAACAATACAATACACAATATGTGACCTGCTCGAACAAAATCTGTCACATGTTCTGTAGCACTGGCAAGTTTGTGTCGAAATGCGATAAAAAATTATAATTTTTTGATTTTGGCTGTTTTGGGGTTTCACCAGATTTGAGCAAAATAAAGCCTTGGCTTTCATTCTGTGTAAAGATTATTGTGACATTTGAATGTTAAATATAGTTTTGAAGCTCATAAACATAGTGTCAATCTTTGAGGCTGTTTTTCTCAAAAACGTAGTTTGGAAACAGTCAAGAAGACATAAAGATGCACCTCACTCAATCTTTGGAGTAAAAAGATCATTTTGATGTCGCCAGAAAGCTTATTATGCTCCTCTTTCCAACAGTGTATAAAACTCAAAATGTGTGTTCGGGGTCAATGTGACTGATTTTGTCAGAGCAGGTCACATATATGAGCTTCACTATTCAATACAACAATGATGCGATGTAATAAATACAAATCAAATGACAAAGTATGACTGTGCAGAATTATGTTTATTTCTCAGACACAAATTGATGACATTGGCTCTTTAGAATGTAAACAACAATTTAAAATTGTCATTACATGTTGACTATAATATGGATAGAGAGCTTGTGAAATTGTGATGGGCAAGATCTCGATACTGTATACGAGGGATCAGCCGAGCAGCATTTTGGTAAACAAACCACGTCACTGGCTGGCAACGGCAAGTTAAAAAAGAGATAACAATTAACATGATCTTAGGCAGCGAGCAAGTCTTAATATAGTTCTTCTTTACGGGTGTTTCACTTCAGAAATTTACAGTTGGGGTTGTACAAATCTGTCAGACTGGCAGCCATCCATGGAGCGCTCTGCCCTCCACTGTTACCCTTATAGGAGTAATAGCATGCCAGAGTCCTTGTTAAATCTCCATATAGAGGCTTTAAATCCATCTGAGGACCGCTGTGAAACTGTGTGATCAATAGAGAACTGTCCTCATCCAGGATGTCTTTTATGACCTCTTTGGTGCTTTACATATCCTTCTACATGTCCTCATCCAGGATGTCTTTTATGACCTCTTTGGTGCTTTACATATCCTTCTACATGTCCTCATCCAGGATGTCTTTGATGACCTCTTTGGTGCTTTACATTATCCTTCTACATGTCCTCATCCAGGACGTCTTTGATGACCTCTTTGGTCCTTTACATTATGCTTCTACATGTCCTCATCCAGGATGTCTTTGATGACCTCTTTGGTCCTTTACATTATGCTTCTACATGTCCTCATCCAGGATGTCTTTGATGACCTCTTTGGTCCTTTACATTATGCTTCTACATGTCCTCATCCAGGACGTCTTTTATGACCTCTTTGGTCCTTTACATTATGCTTCTACATGTCCTCATCCAGGACGTCTTTTATGACCTCTTTGGTCCTTTACATTATGCTTCTACATGTCCTCATCCAGGACGTCTTTTATGACCTCTTTGGTCCTTTACATTATGCTTCTACATGTCCTCAACCAGGACGCCTTTGATGACCTCTTTGGTCCTTTACATTATGCTTCTACATGTCCTCATCCAGGACGTCTTTTATGACCTCTTTGGTCCTTTACATTATGCTTCTACATGTCCTCATCCAGGACGTCTTTTATGACCTCTTTGGTCCTTTACATTATGCTTCTACATGTCCTCAACCAGGATGTCTTTTATGACCTCTTTGGTCCTTTACATTATGCTTCTACATGTCCTCATCCAGGACGTCTTTTATGACCTCTTTGGTCCTTTACATTATGCTTCTACATGTCCTCAACCAGGACACCTTTGATGACCTCTTTGGTCCTTTACATTATGCTTCTACATGTCCTCAACCAGGACGCCTTTGATGACCTCTTTGGTCCTTTACATTATGCTTCTACATGTCCTCATCCAGGATGTCTTTGATGACCTCTTTGGTCCTTTACATTATGCTTCTACATGTCCTCAACCAGGACGTCTTTGATTACCTCTTTGGTCCTTTACATTATGCTTCTACATGTCCTCGACCAGGACGTCTTTTATGACCTCTTTGGTCCTTTACATTATGCTTCTACATGTCCTCAACCAGGACGTCTTTGATGACCTCTTTGGTCCTTTACATTATGCTTCTACATGTCCTCAACCAGGACGTCTTTGATGACCTCTTTGGTCCTTTACATTATGCTTCTACATGTCCTCAACCAGGACGTCTTTGATGACCTCTTTGGTCCTTTACATTATGCTTCTACATGTCCTCAACCAGGACACCTTTGATGACCTCTTTGGTCCTTTACATTATGCTTCTACATGTCCTCAACCAGGACGTCTTTGATGACCTCTTTGGTCCTTTACATTATGCTTCTACATGTCCTCAACCAGGACGTCTTTGATGACCTCTTTGGTCCTTTACATTATGCTTCTACATGTCCTCAACCAGGACGTCTTTGATGACCTCTTTGGTCCTTTACATTATGCTTCTACATGTCCTCAACCAGGATGTCTTTGATGACCTCTTTGGTCCTTTACATTATGCTTCTACATGTCCTCAACCAGGACGTCTTTGATGACCTCTTTGGTCCTTTACATTATGCTTCTACATGTCCTCAACCAGGACGTCTTTGATGACCTCTTTGGTCCTTTACATTATGCTTCTACATGTCCTCGACCAGGACGTCTTTTATGACCTCTTTGGCGCTCTGCTTCTGAAGAATCCTGCTGTTTTTTCATGAATCCTCTCGGTTTTTAAAGGTACAATTCACCCCATATTTTTCCTCGTACATGTAGTGCTATGTATCCATCTAGATGCTTTTGGTGTGAGTTGCCCAGTTTGGGAGATACCTGCCATAGAGAAGCCTGCCTTCTCTCAAATACAATGGGACTGGATGGCACTTGACTTGTGGTGCTCAAAGAACCAAAAAATACATTTGAAAAACTCCAATGTCTCCGTCCAGAAATCATAACCCTGTTATTGAAGATAATCCACAGACCTTGTTGTCAGTAGTTTCATGTATAGGAACTATTTTCTTTCCATTCCGAACTACACCCTCTACTGTAGCTGCTGCTAGTCAGCAGAGAATAGTTCCTGCAGTACATGAAACTGCAGAGAGCCATCCAAATTCCTTTGTATTCCAAAGAAGTCAAGTCAAGTTTATTTGTATAGCCCTAATTCACAAGCATGTCCCAGAGGGCTTCACAGAAAATATGTCTAGCTAATTCTAGCTGACACAACAGTAGCCAATGACAGTAGTAATGATAGCACATTGAACAATATAGAAGAAGACGGACATCTCTACGGGCCATGTCTCCAAAACTCGGGAGCTCCACCGAATCAATCTAGATGGATAAATAGCACTACAGGGGGTGTAACTGGCCCTTTAATTAACATGCTCTTCGCCATCTGTGATTGGTCCTTGTCATCTCCATCCCCCCCATTGTCTTTGCTCTCTCCTCCTTCACTTTGAAGGCCCTTCAACGCAGCCCACAGTTTCTCTCGCCCATCTCATTCATCGTGTGCCTCTCCAGGATAAATGCTGTATAAGAGGCCTCTCCATCACCATGTATTTATGATGTGCCCGCTGTGCACTGCAGGCTATTAGTCAGGTTAGTGGTGTTCCAGGCTGGACAGCGCGTGCCCAGGGTCCATCACAAGCACTTTAGCCGGGCCTACACCTCTGTCCATTCATCTCCCTCCAGGGCCTCCTCTGGCTGCCTAACAGGCACACTGTGCAGGGCAGAGCTGCAGAGTTACACTCTTCCTGCTACTGCATGACTTGATCCAAAACACTGCTCATCATAGGGTTCAAATTCAGTGTTTTTTCCCCCAATATTTTATTTTATCAACCTTTTTTAAACAACACACACAAACAGACAGGCTCATACACATGAGAACGAAAGAAAACAAAAACAAACAAAAACAAAGAAAAGAAAGGAAAAAAACACATATTCTTAACAGTCAGTATTGTATCGTGCTACCAGTTGCACAAGGTATCTATACGCTTGCAAGATATATCATGTCCGAGATCCCATGCAACGGGATCCGTGAAAGATCAAGCAGGCAAGTCACCCCGTCGCCCCCGGCCTCACTGAGGTAGGCTAAAAATGGGTCCCAAATAACCGAAAATGTATTAAGTGACTTGGTCCTCAAGAACCTAAGTCTCTCCGTCCGTATAACAGAGGTCATATCCGTCAGCCACAATTGAAAAGAGGGTGAAGAGGCTGACTTCCATTCCTTCAGGATAAGTTTCTTGGCAGTTGTCCCCTGTGTCAGAGACTGTTGCACAGCTGTAGGGAAATTCAGAGAAGACTCCGAGCAGCAGAAGATGGCGAAGGGTTACTTATTTTGTAGGCTTTAGAATACCAGTCAAATATTTTTGGCCCAGAATCCTGTTAGTGAAGGGCAGAACCAAAAGGCATGAGATAGTGTGCTCTCCGACACCTGACACTTGTCACACAGTGGCGAGACAGAAGGGAAGATGTTGTGTCATTCATGCTTGGAGTAGTGGAGACGGTGGGCAACTTTTAATTGAATCAGCTGGTCAAATTCAGTGGTTTTAACGGGGCTGTTGTATCAGTGTAACGGGAGGAGCTGACGAGCCTCGCCGTGTAAAGAATTCCCCCTTGCCAGGTAGAAGAAAGCACTGTGGGACTGTAAGGAAGTGGATGCAGGGGTACAGCAGCAGATAGCACGCTGGCATCAAAGCAGGAAAACATCTAAGGAGGCGCGGTCTCCTCCGACAAGCCGGGTTCTTGTTTTGACAAATTGCCTCACCTGCCTTTCAAAGTGGAGCGTGATTCCTTCTCCCTCGTTCATTTATTTATACCTTTTGTTCTCTGGCTGAGGAGCCTGTTAGCCGTGACGGGCTCAGGGAACTCATATGGGCCCCTCACGTCCAAAAGCTAGTAGCCACGTTCCTACTAGGTGTTGTTTGTATAGCGGCTTGTTGTCGGCTCTGGGGACCACGCCAAGCGGTGCCGCCCTATCTTCTCCGCTGATAAGCAATTAGCACTCTAAAAGCATCGCACATTTACGCATGTTGGGTGGATTGTCCGCGGTCGTGATAAACACAAGTAATTAATTCCCACAGTCATTACCGCTTCAGCTTGTGTGGCATTGACAGGTTCATTATCACTTTTTTTTAATCATTTTTAAGTAAACACCAAAACAGCACCATCACCCCGCCCCCCACGCACACACACACACACACACACACACACACACACACACAGACACACACCACTAAAGCTGCCTTCTGCATACACATGATCACTCGCGAGGTAGAGTGGAGAAAGGTTTAAATCATTTGAACTTTGACCTCAGCGCACGGTGGCAAATTCGAGCGGCGTGCGACGCCAAGGGTAGCGCTGCCACATAGTTGGGAGGCAGTGCTCTCCTCACAGGAAAACAATGGCACAGCATGGAGGACCATGGAGGCAAGAAAGACTGATTGAAACGAAATTGGTGTGTGGACAGAAACATCTGGTAGACTCAAAACACTCCTAACTTGGTTTATAATTCTGACAGAGTTTTTCCACAACAAAAGTGAAATGTTGTAAAGTCCCAGGCCTCTCTAGCGTAGAGAATAACATGGCTGCCTGGCAGGGAGGAGTTGGCACAGGTGGCCTTTCTAATGACATGGGCTTGCCCTCATGCTGCCAGAGAAGCTCATTTGGGCAGTGAGAGGAACGTGTGTGCTAAAAGCAAAGCATGCTGGGAAGGATGAGTCTTAATGAGGGGAGTCAGTGGAACGTGACTGATGGTGACATTTCTTCTCTCCATGTTAAGGCAGGCCTTCACCACAGGGCCTGCTCCAGCCCTCATCCTCAGAGAAGCCAAGCCAGCACAGCACAGCACAACAAGCAGCCCCTCACACAGGAGGCAATTAAAACTCTGATCTGCTTACGCGCCCGGAAACACTCCACCAGCTCCAGGCAGAGGGGAAGAGGACTGGGGGGTGGAGGTGGGGGTGGAGGGGTTTGGGTACAAAATGAGCTGATGTGAAACAGGCTTGGTTGTTTATCGCAAATGAAGTGTCTGCATAGGTTCTTTTTTCAGACTGAAACTTACTCTACATTCGTGAAGGCAACAGACGGAGCTTCTAAACAAAACACAAATGAGTATCCCAGGTGGGTCATCTCTTAAGCAGAGGCTGGCATGGAGTCAGAGGAGCTCTTTAACACCGAGCCTTCTGCCAAGCCTTAATGTGATCGCTTAGTGAAGAGGCTCCTGGGACCACAGTCAGCTCAGGACATTTTAGTCAGAAGTTCAGAACCAAGGCTGTGAGGCCCGTCTTCCAAACCCAGGCCAGACTGAGCGATAGCCAGTTCACTGGATTGGTGACAAACCCAGGCCAGACTGAGCGATAACCAGTTGCTGTCTGTCTTCTGCTGCTGTCTGTCTGTGTACAAATCACACTTTCTCTTTAGCCTGAAGAGACCCATTAAGTTTCATCAACCACCATCTACTGTTCAGATTACACACGGTCTGCCTGCAGGGAGACTGGGGATTAGACCAAGGACATGCTGTACTGTCCACCCATCACCCAGCAAAATGTCGTTGAAAAGACATATAAAAGACAGCTTTGCCAGTCATTTATGCTACGTTTGTTTTTGTTTTAAAGTGAAAGGTGAAAACACATATTTCATGTCGTTGAAAAGACAATTATTTAAGGACATCCATCTAGGTCCCGTTTGAGTGGAAAGTGGAAGGTGAAAAGATGTCCATTTCATGTCCTTGTTTTCATTGTCTTGCTAAATAAATTTGTTTAAAGACGAGCTGAAGCAACAAAGGGAATCACAGCATGGTGTACGTTAGTGAACGATGGGCAGCTGGAGAGTTTTCAGAATATAAAAGATAAATACAATTTGGAGAAAAATAATTTTACAGATATCTACAACTAAGGGATTATTATATCAAGGAAATCAAGGGAGGTCCCTCCATAGAAGTGTTTGGTGTGATCAAAATTATAATTAATTCATACAATAATAATAACATCAGAATTATATCTGCATTATACCAAGCATTGAAGACAAATAAGAATGCAACTGAATATATCAAAGAGAAATGGGAGTCAGAGCTCAATATAAAAATCTCTGAAGATGATTGGCAAAACATGTGGACAATACACCAAACATCCACCAGTTCACGGGTATGGAGAGAATTCTCTTGGAAAAACTTGATACGTTTTTTTATCACGCCCAAGGTTAAGAGTAAATATTCAAATATAAATGTACAATGTTGGAGAGAATGTGGATCATCAGATGCAAATCACACGCATATATTTTGGAATTGCCACAAGTTAACATTGTATTGGACTGAGATTCATAAGTTTGTAATAATAATAATACATCGGATTTATATAGCGCTTTTCAAAATGCTCAAAGACGCTTGTACAGAAGATACTAAGATAATATCCATAAGAGTTACAGTGTACTTTATCTATGTAAATTCACTGAAGAAAATGTACGATTACGAGATAGATATCTGATCAAAATATTGTTAATAGCTAGTAAAAAAGCTGTCACAAGGAATTGGGGAAAAGTAGAACCTCCTACTCAAGGGCAATGGAGGGATATAATAGAAGAAATCTATAGCATGGAGAAACTGACATATCGACTAAGACTACAGGAACAACAGCTGGAAGAAAAATGGGAGAAATGGACAATATTCAAATCCCAAAACAGCGACGAAGATAACTGATATAACAAACAGACGATTGACGGACTCACTGGATGAAAAGGAAAAAATGAAAGTAGCACCCAAACAGTAATTTTCTTTGTCATTTTCTTTTTCTTATAATTATGTATGTCTTTTATGTATAAGTCTTGTCCATTTTATGTATACTTGTTCGGAAAACGAAACTCAATAAAAATGAAAGTGTAAAAAAAAAAAAGACGAGCTGAAGTGACATCTCAGTGTCTGTGATGACGTATCTGAGTGAAAAGAAACATTGCTTTAACTGGAACAGGGTCGTGAGGCGGGACATAGCGTGTGGATGATTTGATTGGACCGTTCTGGGGACTGGAGTTGACGTTGGCCAATCCTGGCGCTTGTATGGCGTGTTCTGCCCCTACGCCAGTGGCTTCCGCATAGAACCAGGCTGCCTGTCAGCTTGGAGCATTGAGTAGCTGCGGTAAAGAGCAATATTAACACATTGAGTGCCAGCCATTTTTTCAACCTGTAGGTAAGTTGTGCCAGGGTTTTTTTTGAGGATTCTGGCTCATTTTACAACAGCCGAGGATCTGTTTTCTGTTAAGACTTCGTGAACACCAATCATCTAAAAATAACTAATAGAATGTGTGCTTTCTCTGTCTAAAAGAGTTAGTTTGCAGAGTTAGTAGTTATGTAGATATTAGCCGTTGAGTACAGCATGGTTTTAGCGTATGAGACAGCAAGCTGAGATAATCGCAGTTTTGTGAAATTCAGCAGAATAGTCACCTGCCTGTGATTGTGGGTGCCTTTGGGCGAGTCTGTATACTGTATTGTGTGTGTGTGTGTGTGTGTGTGCGTGTGTGTGTGTGTGCGTGTGTGTGTGTGTGCGTGTGCGTGTGCGTGTGTGTGTGTGTGTGTGTGTGTGTGTGTGTGTGTGTGTGTGTGTGTGTGTGTGTTCGCGCGTTGCTCCGCGGCTCTGGGGGGAGGGGATCTCTGTCCGTTCTGTGTGTGTGTCTCCGGGCTCCTCCCTCCGTCTGTGCTGCTGGGAGTTTCCAGCGAGTTGAGCAGCCTCTCCCTGGCAGCGAGTGTGGATAGGTCTCACTGTCTCTTGGGTTTGAGAGCCCCGATTAAGCCCCGTGCGACTCTAGGCTTTATGCTGCTCACCCAGTCCATTTCTGGAACCCCCCACCGCAGCAGCGCGAAGCGTCCCCGCCTACAGAATGAGGCTCCTTCGTTTCTGACTGTAAAATCGCCAAGCCATTTCCGCGGGAGGCGGCTGCTTTTGGTCCACGGGTCTGTGGCTGTGGCTTTCTCTCTGTCTCTGTCGCCACTTAGTGGTCGGTAAAATAGATTATACACATTCTCTTGCTCCAATAGTTATCTCGAAGATGTAAAAGGGGTTGATTGATGTCCCACCGTCAAAAAAAAAAAATGTTTATGTAAGACGAGTTAGCTCGTCCTTGGCACTCAAGCGCTGGATTATGTAAGACGAGTTAGGTCGTCTATGGCACTTAATGTGTTAAAAGTAAATACAATATTCCTGGAATGCGAGTTTAATGAACCAGTTACATGTGCTTTGCATTCTACATTAAATGAAGACACTACCGTTTGTTTTATTTTGTATGTTAGATACTTATTGGCCAAGTATTTTAACATTTATGGGATAGAAATTCTGCCCAGGTTACAGGCACTAGGCAGCCATCTTAACTGATTGACAGCTGCCATGTCATGATATGATTGGTTAAAATGGGTAGAAATTTGATAGTTCTTCATGGCATCAGCATACTGTAGATTACAGTTATGAATGAAATCCTGAAAAAGGAACTTTTGATGTGGAAAAAGTGTGGAAAAACTAAAGGAATTTGATTTTTGTGATTTTTTTTTTGCATACATGGTTAAACAGGTGCACTGAATACCCAGGCATGTGATCTAAAATAAAATAAAATAAAATAGTCATTTTTGGGTTCAGCTCATTTTTTAAAACCCATACAAATGACACTTGAGAAAGCAGTTACGGTAACCAAAAACCCTTGATTCATGCATGTATCAAACTGATGTGTTACTGTATGGATGAAATCGCTCTCAAAGTGGATCTCACACAGCCACTGATCGACCATGAGCTGCTCCTCCCAAGTCCAGACTATTACTAACAGGAACACGCCATTGTTATTTGTTTTCTCAGTAGGTGGTGGCTTTAAAAGCCTATAGTTTGTGTGCTGATGGGAGCGGAGAGGTTGCAGTGACCCACAGTGAGAGAGGGGCAGACGAGGTTGGGTCATCTTGTCCCCTCATTTGCGGCTGTCTGAGTGACCTGTGGTCTGCCGTGTCATTTTCGCACCACAGGGCTAATTGAACCAAATGGCAGTAGACTCTGAGGGAACAAACGGGATTGCAGTCCAGCTGACCGCCTGGCGCGCTCACCATTAGCCATCATTTCGCTTTTAGCTAAAGGCTTTTCCCAATTTCCGGTGATTGCTCAACCCAGAGCAATCATTTCTGTCTTTCTTCTAATAAGGGTTACTTACTTTCACCAATTTCCCCTCACTGAACGAGGCAAAGAATTCAACTAACAGCTATAGAGTTTTTGTAGGTATTTTTCTCATGCACTCTCTCCTCACCTCTCCTCTCTCTAGCTGGCTGCACCTTTGATGAGGACTCGGACCCCAGCTTGTGTGAGTACCGGCAGGGCCAAGAGGACGACTTTGACTGGCAGCTGATCAGGACCTACAACTGGCCCCACCCGACCCCTGACCTTCTGCGAGGTAGGCTTCAATACTGTATGGCTCACAGTCGAGGCTGCCGCTCGCCCACGACGCACAGCAGTGCACATTCAACACCAACTGCGTTAGATTTGATTTTTGAAAGAAATTTCTACTTAAAGTCACTAAAGCCCAGAACCCAAATCATCTGACATGAAATATCTACTTAAAGCAGGGGTGCCCAAATTCTTTCCCATGAAGGGCCAAAACTCAATCTGGCTGGAGGGCCGAGGGCCAAAAATAAACGTTGTGGAATTACATTAAAATGTATTGTGTTGTATAGAAAATTCTAACATTCTAAATCTAAAATAACATTTCAATATAATAATCTACTTTTTATCTGTTTGGTAATTGTAATAATTTGCAATTGGTTATATATATTTAAAAAAAAAACATCTGCATTTGTGGGGAGCTTAAACATTTAATCAGTAAACACCCAGTTAAAAACAGTTGTATTTTCCACCTTTGTAATCAAGAGAGAAATTTGACCTAATTCTGAGCCAGTCTGATGGGCACAAAATCATCAATTCTCTGTCTTTGTTTTATGGATTTGCATTCAGTCACTCAGTTCAGTCGTGTCATTGAAGCAGACATTATGGCCTTATGAATTTTGTAAGATGCAAACTAAATATGCATCATCAACATATGGAGCAGATACCACCTAGGGGGCCTGTGGAGACATGGAGCATCTAGCCTAGAAGAGCTGTAAACAAGACTGGCCTTGCCACAGAAACCAGGCGTCCCAGAGTAACCCGCCGGCGAGGCTCGCCGAGGCTTCTGTGTGGCATATTTCATGAAAACTAATTTACTGCAAACTGTGACTATTTGTGCAGCGCCGCTGTCAATTTACCACAGGGAACGTCTCATTCAAGACAAAACTCATTTCTGAGCAATCTGTCACTTCACAGACAGACAAGTGAGTGAGGAGAGGCTGCAGGCAGCGCACAGACCCATGGGATGGGAAACATGTCACTTGTCTAAATGTGAAGGAACGCCACTAATGATGATGACATTGATTCACATTTTACATTGTCTGATTTTACAACACGTCAGTTTCAATGAGGCGTCAGCACAGCACAATGGACTCGGATGATTTGATGATGTCACAGTAGTCTCCTAAAGCCTTTAGGAGACTAGCGAGTGGGGGGAGTGGCGAAAACCACGTGACACGGATACAGGAACTGACTCACATTGAGTGGGCCGTCTCGCTGTAATAAACGGTCTCTGGTCTACAGTAACTTATAAGACTTGCACACATGAGTGATTCCCTCCACTTAGACCCTCTGATCTTACACATCTATTATTATTATGATTATTATGATAGGATTAAGCACCATTTATCCCTCTGCTTACCATCTAAATAGCCTCCTATTAGCTGCTCTCGTAATTTATGGAGACGATGCAACAAATTGATCATGTGAAGAAATGGCCCTGGTCAAAATGATAGAAGTTGACTCAGTCATGAAATAAGACAATTAAAAATTGCGTCTGGGTGACCACATAACACAGGATGTTCCCCCAATTAAATCTCGCAGATGAAGGCTTTAAAATGAAATATCGTCCTGAAACCAACATTTCTGCCGATATGACAGGCCGATAAAATGATGCTTTACTATAATTACGGTATGCCCAAATGGTCAATGCTTGACTAAATGTCTCAGGGAGAGCATCGTGTATGAGGCGTCAGCACAGCGCAATGGACTCAGATGATTTTATGATATCACTGTATGAGGTGTATGCACACTTGTGGTCTTTCTTCTTCTTTTACTATTCTATCTCATAGAGGTAACAATGTTTGAAATCTCCTCACAGTGTACAGTACACTTTTTGCACATGTGATGTAGGGCTGTGAATCTTCACTGGCCTCACGATTCGATTCGATTACGACTCAGAGCGCTACGATTCGATTCGATTACGATTATCGATGCATCTCGATGCATCTTCAATCGATCCATCACTTTTTTTTCCCAATACATGATTTCTTTTTTCTCACTTTCTTTTTTCTCACTGTGTGGCTACTTTTAAAATAAAAGTGCGTTTGGAATTGCATTGTATTATGATCCAAATAAACAACTGCATGTACTTCCATTATATTTTATTCAATTATTATTATTTTTATTATTATTATTATTTTTTTTAAATAATCGATTTCTGACATTTGTGAATCGATGCAGAATCGTGCACGTCCGCATCGCGATGCATCTTATAATCGATTATTTTTGACACCCCTTAATGTGATGCTGACTGAGGGGTATTTCAGTATTTTTACTTTGCTTTTTTTGTTATCTTGAAAAAGTCTGAGTTGAACAAATCGTGCAATGGGGCTTTGTAACTATTATGTCTTGGTGACACTTTCCTCTGATGAAATTAGTGCAATTATGGAGTGTCTCTTTGTTGTTTGTTCTTTGTTGTTGACTGTTTGTATGTGGTCTGTTTGTTAAGCTGGGATGTGATGTGGCTATATGCACTTTTTGCCCAAGACAAATGTCCCCCAGGGGACAATAAAGTTGATCTCATCTCATCTCATCCCTGTTTAAGTAGCATAAATATTACAGTTTTGTTTGAAAGAAAATGTCCACATAAAAATATATATTTTGCATGTTTTTCAAAACCTACCTAGTTTTCTTATTTTGCCAAGTGAATGTGGACATATTGAAAAGCATTGTATTTATGTCTGCCTCTGCCAGTGGACCACCATCATGATAAGAGTAGGGCATAATTATGTGTTAATTCCACTACAGCAGAGACTCTGAAATTAAGTGCGGATTTTCTTTTTTTGCATACTATCGCAATCCCCCAAAAGAGTTGGAAACTATCGGATATCGGAAAAAAAACTCCAATACCGTGCATCTCTAACAGGAATGCGGAATCAAAAATCATGCTTTAGTAAATGTGTGGTGAAAGAGACTTAAAATCATGCTTTAGTCAATTTGTGGTGAAAGAGACTTAAAATCATGCTTTAGTCAATGTGTGGTGAAAGAGACTTAAAATCATGCTTTAGTCAATGTGTGGTGAAAGAGACTTAAAATCATGCTTTAGTCAATGTGTGGTGAAAGAGACTTAAAATCATGCTTTAGTCAATGTGTGGTGAAAGAGATATAAAATCATGCTTTAGTCAATGTGTGGTGAAAGAGACTTAAAATCATGCTTTAGTAAGTGTGTGGTGAAAGAGACTTAAAATCATGCTTTAGTCAATGTGTGGTGAAAGAGACTTAAAATCATGCTTTAGTCAATGTGTGGTGAAAGAGACTTGCTCACCAGGGGCGACATTACAGAAACTTCCTAAATTCCAAATCCTATCCTAAATGATTGGTAACCATGGTAATTAGAGTTAGGACTTGATTTAGGAAAACACCCATTACAGAACAACAGTTCCTAAGTCAATATTCTCATCCTAATTTAAAATGGGAAAAGCGTATTACAGAAGCGTCCCAACTCCCCAAAATCTTAAAAAAGCTCTCCTAACTTTAAGATGCCAGCTATGCTGTCCTAACTAATTTACGCTATTTTCAACTGGAACAACAGCCATCTTGCATCTCGTTATAATTTATAGCCTACTTATAGCCTACCTACCTACGTTATGGCTGCGCTGTTAATACATTTGCAAAACCAACAAAATGTCAACAGGCGCAATTTATTTGCCGAAAGGCTCATGCGGGACCTGAATGACGTTTTGCGTTTTGATGACAGAACGCTCGTTAATCGATACAGACCGACTAGGCGACACGGGGCTCTGCCGGTTGTAGTACAACTTACAAATGCACTTCGGTTTTTTGCGAAGGGAGATTTTCAAACTGAAGTGGCCGACATATCCAAAATATCTCAGCCTGCTATGTCACGTAATTTAACTGAGGTAGCAACAGCCATCAGCAATTTGGCTCCTCGGTACATACAGTTTCCAAGGGGGGAGGAATGCCTGATGCGGCAGAGACGGTTTCTGCTATTTTAGCCCATTCCCTCTCTTTCACCTCCCGCGTGAGATTGGCTGAAAACTTTCCGAAAAGCACGTCTTTAACCTTTTCTACGGCGGTCACTAAGACCTCCAACTCATCTGCCTTGAAGTTAAATGCCCTTCGTTTTTGGTCCATTGCCCCACAATCTCAAAAATGTTGGACAACAACAACACACATCGTTAGCCTACTAGCGCTCCTACTTCCCCCGCAAGTTGAGAAAGGAGGAGGTGTCTGTTGCTACTGGTTGCTAGGGTAACAGACAGAAAAGTTGATAACCGATGCTGGATGAGTATTTAGGATTTCCTAACAAGACATAAGATAGGATTTAGCAAGATAAGATAGGATTCCTAAAGTTAGTTAGGATTTGCTTCTGTAATACCAAATCAGAAAAAATCCTATCTTAAACTAGTCCTATCCTAACTTAAGACATAAGATAGGGAGTTTCTGTAATGTGGCCCCAGGTTTCTTCAGTGAATTCCTGCCTAAGTAATCAGCGTTATTACCGCTGACTCGTTCCAATCATGCCACCACTGACAGCTTGTTTTCCCTCTTTATGCTCGCTCTCTGCCCTCCTATTTGACAGAGCGTATATGTTTATTTACAGCGGGCTGTTATTGTCGTTATACACTACCTCTCACAGAGAGTGGCCATCTGTGGCGTTTTGTGGAAGGAGCCCTACAGACGTCCGGGCCTTCATCATTCATTGGCTGCTATCAAGCCGCTTGTTCTGCTCTTCTAGGCGCAGCTCTCCGGAGGCAAATCGGGTATGTTAACCAACTCCCTGGGATTGACGGAGTCGGGTACGGGTCACCGCTGATTACGCTTCCTGGTCTTCCTCGGGGGCAGGGTGCTTCTCATCTGCTCTCCTTCCCTTAGAAAATGTATTTTCCTGACGGGATGAACACATGCTCAGATGTGCTGAGGATGTTCCTCTCCGACGACGCTCTCGGAGGGGAGGTGGAGATTTAGTGCGGGTACAGCTGCCCTTCAGCCTGAGCACCTGTTTTGCGGTCTGCTTACTGTATAAGGGCAAGAAGCCACCTGTGACCTCTGGTGGCGATCAGAGGGAATTGGAACAACAATGATGTCACGGAGCAACACGTCCTCATACTGAAATAAATACCATGGCCTTTTTGTGCTATGGGGACAGTGAAAACCATACTTATTGCCCCTTTAAGGCAGGCAACACCAAAGCAACTGTTGATCAGAGACGAGCCTCGTTCAGTTATTCATGTAACGTCAGAGTGTTTACTCAACCATGGAAGGAGTGGGATCAAAGCGCTGATAATCTCATTGATACACTACATTAATAGAATTATGGGTTATTATAACCTGCTTGTTGAGCTGCTCTTTTGATACGCTCTTTCGCATGTAATTGTCCTAATTATTTAACGTTGCCTGTTTGCACAGCGACAGCGCTGAGTAATTAATTTAATGACATGCCAGTGTTTCCCCCACAATCTTCCCCCTAGACCCCTACATTAGCATTTCAATACAAACCTGTATGGCACGTATGGTGTTGACAGTAATATACCGTATAATAAGAGCACTAAATAACGCCAAATATACATTCATTCAAATCAATAAGCGTTTGCTTTTGGGAGCCTTTCGAGTTTTGCATCCCTGTCATGTTTTGCAACAAGTTACACAGCGTACAGTATTTAATCAGCAATAAATGCACTTTATTAAGTCCTTGTGATCACTTTGTTTTAAGTCTTGAATATACCAAGCCAACCAAAATTTTAAAGCAAATGTAAACTGCGGACCGTCCGCCTGCTGCGCCATCTGACCGAAGCCAACCGCGCCAATATGCCATCCCGCGGCGTGCCGCGTTGCTTTAGGTTTTGCTTTCTAGGGGAAACATTGCATACCGTAAACATGAACATGCTTTTGGAAATATGACTTTTTCTCTTGGACAGGGGAAGGGGGGGTGAGTCTGATATTGTTCTAATTGAGTTCAGCTGCTTTATCGATTACATTATATCCACCTCTCCTGAAATAGAGCCTGTCAATCAAAAAGGTCTATCTGTAGCGTAGGAAGAATATGCAAGGCCAGTGTTCTCCAGGCCACTTTGAATATACGTCTTTCTTTCCTCCATTGTCTTCTACAGGCTTTAAATTCCTTCAGAGCTGCTAAAGAGACTGGGCTTTTGATTCCTTCAGAGCTGCTAAAGAGACTGGGCTTTTGATTCCTTCAGAGCTGCTAAAGAGACTGGGCTTTAAATTCCTTCAGAGCTGCTAAAGAGACTGCAATTGAGACAACAGCTTAGTTTATTGGGCAGCAACAGCTCAATAGTATTGATTTGCGCCCACAGACCAGAGGAATAGCAATGACATGAAACATTGCAGTTAAAAAAGGAGCATGTTACGCCCTTCAGCATGCTGCTGTTTCTCCTGACTCTCTTCACAGCTTGTCAGCTTGTTAATGGCAGATGTGAAGCGGCTCACTGGCCTGTTTGCAGATTCCAGGGAGCCCACGTCAGTGTTTCCCCTACCATCCTACAGGCCTGGCGGGCCCGCCAGGCCAACGGCGCCCCCGCCAGGCCAGAAAAAAAAGACCTGTTGCTGTTGTTTTTTTTGGAATATTTTTCCTGCTCTCCCCAAAATGTTAATAAACCTTTATGGCATATTATTACAATACAACAATACTAGTGTTGACAGTAATAGAAGGTGCCAAATCATTCAAAACAATAAGCATTTTTGCGTTTAGGAGCATCGTGCCAGCGTGCAGCGCTGTTTCAAAACGTGTCAACGTGTGTCGTTGCCTGGGAAACGCACATCCCATAATACAACTGTTCGCATCACATCCCATAATAGTATGTTGATACTTGGGATGCCATTGCCAACATAGATGCGAACAGGTTAGCTAAGAGTTTTGCGTCGCCAGCGAGGGCCCCCACCGTTGGGGTCGGGGTACGTTTCGAAATCCCTCCGGGCCTGAACATTTTTCTATAGGGGAAACACTGCATGTCATTTCTTTGTGGAGGTATAGAAATAGACATTCTGGAGTCCAGGACAGAAGTTCTGATATCATCGGACAGTGTGATGCTACTGAACGAATGCTGCTGCTGCTGTGTTAAGTGAAGCTAAGAAGACTTTGAACATGATGCTCATTTATTTGCTTGGCTTCAAATGGTATTTTTAGGGTGTCGTCTGCCTCCACCTCTCTCACCTGTCTCCACTCTGCCTCCACCTCTCTCACCTGTCTCCACTCTGCCTCCACCCCTCTATGTCCTCTCACCTGTCTCCACTCTGCCTCCACCCCTCTCACCTGTCTCCACTCTGCCTCCACCTCTCTCACCTGTCTCCACTCTGCCTCCACCTCTCTCTGCTCTCTCACCTGTCTCCACTCTGCCTCCACCTCTCTCTCCCCTCTCACCTGTCTCCACTCTGCCTCCACCTCTCTCTGCTCTCTCACCTGTCTCCACTCTGCCTCCACCTCTCTCTCCCCTCTCACCTGTCTCCACTCTGCCTCCACCTCTCTCTCCCCTCTCACCTGTCTCCACTCTGCCTCCACCTCTCTCTCCCCTCTCACCTGTCTCCACTCTGCCTCCACCTCTCTCTCCCCTCTCACCTGTCTCCACTCTGCCTCCACCTCTCTTTGCTCTCTCATCTGTCTCCACTCTGCCTCCACCTCTCTCTCCCCTCTCACCTGTCTCCACTCTGCCTCCACCTCTCTCTGCTCTCTCACCTGTCTCCACTCTGCCTCCACCTCTCTCTCCCCTCTCACCTGTCTCCACTCTGCCTCCACCTCTCTCTGCCCTCTCACCTGTCTCCACTCTGCCTCCACCTCTCTCTGCTCTCTCACCTGTCTCCATTCTGCCTCCACCTCTCTCTGCTCTCTCACCTGTCTCCACTCTGCCTCCACCTCTCTCTGTTCTCTCACCTGTCTCCACTCTGCCTCCACCTCTCTCTGCTCTCTCACCTGTCTCCACTCTGCCTCCACCTCTCTCTGCTCTCTCACCTGTCTCCACTCTGCCTCCACCTCTCTCTGCCCTCTCACCTGTCTCCACTCTGCCTCCACCTCTCTCTGCCCTCTCACCTGTCTCCACTCTGCCTCCACCTCTCTCTGCCCTCTGTTTCCATTCTGCCTCCACCTCTCTGTCCTCTGTCTCCACTCTGCCTCCACCTCTCTCTGTCCTCTGCCTCCACTCTGCCTCCACCTCTCTCTGCCCTCTGTCTCCACTCTGCCTCCACCTCTCTGCCCTCTGTCTCCACTCTGCCTCCACCTCTCTGCCCTCTGTCTCCACTCTGCCTCCACCTCTCTGCCCTCTGTCTCCACTCTGCCTCCACCTCTCTCTGCCCTCTCACCTGTCTCCACTCTGCCTCCACCTCTCTCTGCCCTCTCACCTGTCTCCACTCTGCCTCCACCCCTCTCTGCCCTCTCACCTGTCTCCACTCTGCCTCCACCTCTCTCTGCCCTCTCACCTGTCTCCACTCTGCCTCCACCTCTCTCTGCCCTCTCACCTGTCTCCACTCTGCCTCCACCTCTCTGCCCTCTGTCTCCACTCTGCCTCCACCTCTCTCTGCCCTCTGTCTCCACTCTGCCTCCACCTCTCTGCCCTCTGTCTCCACTCTGCCTCCACCTCTCTCTGCTCTCTCACCTGTCTCCACTCTGCCTCCACCTCTCTCTGCTCTCTCACCTGTCTCCACTCTGCCTCCACCTCTCTCTGCCCTCTGTCTCCACTCTGCCTCCACCTCTCTCTGCCCTCTGTCTCCACTCTGCCTCCACCTCTCTGCCCTCTGTCTCCACTCTGCCTCCACCTCTCTGCCCTCTGTCTCCACTCTGCCTCCACCTCTCTGCCCTCTGTCTCCACTCTGCCTCCACCTCTCTGCCTCCACTCTGCCTCCACCCCTCTCTGCCCTCTGTCTCCACTCTGCCTCCACCCCTCTCACCTGTCTCCACTCTGCCTCCACCCTCTCTGCCCTCTCACATGTCTCCACTTTCCACTGGCTTTGATGATCCAGAGCTCCAGAGTAGAAAAACTAGCGGTGTCAGAATGACTCTTTGCATTTAAATGGCATATTAGCAGGGAGCCCAGTTCCTCCTGATAACTGTTCTCATGTTCATTTGCATCTCACACGTCTTCGTTGTGGCCGAGCAGGAAGACCTTTTTCCAAAGTAAAAGCTATTTTTTTCGCCAAAGGAGCTGTTCATTAACGATATTACAATTAGACATGCAATTATTCCTTTTCTATGATTGGGGTTAAAGTGATAAGCTGGCAGATTCTTAACGCATTATCGCTTTGTCATTATCACTGCTTTGTTGTTTTGCACTCCATGTATAATATAATAACTGTATTAATAAAACCTTCTTATTTATATTTTATATTATATATATACACTATATAAGTGTTTATTTAATAGTGTATAGTAAATAAACACTCAATGTCTTCTAGCAGCTAAAATGTATTCCAAACAAACCAGTGTATAGTTGCTGCTAAAAGCTTATGAACTGGCTATGTGTTGAATCACGACTGTATGCTGTCAATCGGCACAAATTATTGACATGAAGAAGTAGCAGGTTATTTATTGCTTGACTGTCATTGGAGGGACTGTGTGTGTGCTAGCAGGAAGCTGGAGCTGTGTGGATGTGTGGTGCTTCGTCACGGAGCACAGTTTCAATAGGACAGGCTCACAGGAGAGAGGGACAGAGCCTGTTCCTTCTCCAGGAAGTGACACTTGGATTTGTCACTGCGGTCGACAGCTCTTCTCCTGGGTTTGTGGCAGGCGGACACTTTACAGACCAACGCTTTCACTTGTTATCAGACTCTGGAAGAAAGTCAAGGGTGAAGACGTGGTGCTGCATCTCCAGAAGCGTTCATCCGATCGACGTGCAACTCAACCAATCAGAGCATGGCTTTCAAGTAACTCGAAGAACCGTCCGTCCGATCGATTTCAAACTCGGGGGGGGGGGTGCGCTGCTGGGGACCCGACAGAGTGCAGTGCCGAATTTCGCCATGAGTTTGGTCACACCCCGGAAAAAAAAAGTGTGCCCGTGGCACATCGTCTCCAGAGTTTCCACCTCATTTCTAGTCATATTGATTTATGCAACTGTATAAGTTCCTCTTAAACAACACTTCGCAGACACCCCCCCTTTCCCCCTTCCCCTCGTGCGGTGGCTCAGAGTAGCCTACTACCTGCGCTCGTCGCGTGAAACCACGTCTCTTTTTAGTCGGCCCGTTTGAGCAGTTTGCTGTGTTTAAGCACCGTGGGCTTCAAGGTCCAAACACCAGCCCACTGTGAGACAAGAGGCCATTGCACGAGGCGACATCTTTCAACTTCCTTCCTGACTGAATACATGACCTGGGCTGTGAAGCGCAGCGCTGCGCTGTGGGAAAACAAAAGGAGTGGTGAAGCAGAGGAAGAACACTCTCCAGTCCAAACACAAGGGCAGATTCAGGAGCGATGGGATGAAGGCCAGTGGTTTTTGTATGTATACACTATCTATCATTTTGAAAATGGGAAGACCTTCTCGGGTGGAACTTTGACTCTTCTTCTTATCCTCTCGCAGCACACTGATCAAAGCTCAGGAGAAACACTGAGAGCGGTCAACGTTTACGGGCACAGAGAAGAGCGATAACGACGCCGCCGCCATGCGCTGTGCGTCAGCTGTGGGGGGGAAAAAATGGAAGCTGTTAGGCGGTGAATCAGCCGTGAGTGCGATGATGAGACGGATGGTGATGGCGATTGCAAACACACGTTGATTGTGTTATTGTGCAGCTACACAGAAATGTGAATTGAGTCTGATTCCCCGTTGTCCCCGGAGCACTACTATAAGCACCACTATAATCAGCGTTTTCAATAGGTGAGATTTTCAATGGATTGAAGCTTGATTGCTTTGTGAAATGTGACGTTTTTGATTAAATAGACTATCTAGTGAGGGAAGTGAGTGAGAACCTTCGGTTCTGAGAAATGAGACCAACGTGAAAGTACCAAAAAGTTGCAGTTCATCGAATGGCCACTTGAGGCTGCTCCAACACCCCCCCCCCCCCCCCCCGCTTGTTAAAATGCCCAACTTTATAGCAGAGGGGAACAAAGGAAAAATAACGGTTTTGATCTCTATAGCTAATTTCACCGTTCATAACAATTTTATGGGGGGTGAATTTTTATATAACTCACTTGTTTATACAGTTTTATGGCTGCAAAAAGAAATCTGATTGTCTAGAAGAAGTCAATGTGATTTTTGATTACCTCAATAAAGACTTTCCTAATGAGCTGATGGTCTCAATCACTAATTTCAAGTCATCTTCAATACAGCATGATGTTCATTAGTAAATTATGGTCCCATTATAGTAAAATAGACGATAAAGCAGACTATGTTTTGGGGCATGATTGACAGGTCACCTATCCAGTGATCACGCAGCAGACGATCACCGACCAATAGCAGCAGGCAGCACTGTGGCTCTTCTCACTTCTGGCTCCAAGAAAACCAAGATGGCGACCGCCGCAATGCAAAACTCGAGGCTTCAAATCGGGAGTCCAGAAACCAATGGGTGATGATGATCAGTGTGACTTCGTCCATATTGTTATACACTCTATGGCAGGGCTCTTCAATTGGCGGCCCGTGAGCGCCCCCTGTGTGGCCCGCGCTGGAATTGCATTTTCTTTTTCTTTTTTTACAGTGCATCTGAACGCAACATGCAAGATACCCGCAGAAATAAGTGTCTAAATGTTCATTTCATTCTGGCCAATACTCTACTTCTTATCTGTATATATAGCTTATATGTTATAACATTTCAGTCTGGAATATGGAATATCTTTCAATAATCTTTATGACTAAAAGGCTAAAAGTAATCTCATGTGTAAGAAATTACTGTTCTACATTGAAGTAAAAATTTAAATAATTAACTCGTTGGTTTTGGATTTATTTAGCTTCAAGAGTGCCTTTTTGTTCTTGTGTGACCCTCAACAGGCTTTGAGAATCCCCGGCCACTTACTGATACTTATGCTTAAATTAAGCCACTCATATTCTGGTTTATTTCAAGAAAAACATTTTGGCTAGTGGAAATTCTAATTGGCTTAACTTTGAAATCTAGAAGCCATATTGGCAAGTGGTCAAAAAAGTTAATTTCAAGCCCTGCAGGGAGAGCAGGTGGTGACATAGGAGTGAGAAAAGGATCAAATATTGGTGGTTAAAACTGAATAATGACATCACAACTGTTAATTTACAATGAGTTATTCCTCTAAACCTGCCTTCAAATGCCCCAAATCTTTCGCGCCGGCGCCAAGACGCCGTTCGGCCCCCGGCCCTCGGCCCTCAGCAAAACGTGGCCCTTGGTGAAACGTAATTGAAGACCCCTGTTCTATGGAGTTGAGGGAATTTTGAGTTTTTCTCGTTAAACCTGCCACGCTTGACAGTGCTTTAATGGAGGACTCCTAATTGCTCCTCCTAAGTGCTCGCTGCTTCTTCTTCTTCTTCTTGTCTTTGTATACGACACCCTGCTGTGTTCCGTCAGTGGCATGGCTGATGTCCTGTTCTTCTTCTTGTCTTTGTATACGACACCCTGCTGTGGTCAGTCAGTGGCATGGCTGACGTCCTGTTCTTCTTCTTGTCTTTGTATACGACACCCTGCTGTGTTCAGTCAGTGGCATGGCTGATGTCCTGTTCTTCTTCTTGTCTTTGTATACGACACCCTGCTGTGTTCCGTCAGTGGCGTGGCTGACGTCCTGTTCTTCTTCTTGTCTTTGTATACGACACCCTGCTGTGTTCAGTCAGTGGCATGGCTGACGTCCTGTTCTTCTTCTTGTCTTTGTATACGACACCCTGCTGTGTTCAGTCAGTGGCATGGCTGACGTCCTGTTCTTCTTCTTGTCTTTGTATACGACACCCTGCTGTGTTCAGTCAGTGGTAGGGGTGTCACAATATATCGTCCCACGAAATTTCGCGATAGTAAAACGTCACGATATGTATCGTTGAGATGAAATCTCATATCGCAAAAAAAAAAAAAAAAAAAAAAGTTTTTTTTTTTTTTTTTTTTTTTCAAAAAATAGACTAAGAAACGTCTTTGTTTGTTGAAGTTCAATGTGTGGAAAGTAGTTCAGTTGAACAAGTCTCTGAAGAGACACATGAGAAGTTATACAGGAGAGAAACCATTCAATTGAGTTTCTGGCAAAACTGTTTACTTGACAGGAAAAACTGAAGATGCATAAAAAATAGATTAAGAAAAGTCTTGTTGTTTGAGTTTGAAGAAAAACTGAAGATGCATAATGAGAATTTATACTGCTGAGAAACCTTTTAGTTCAAAGTAAATCTAAGTGATGGTGTAACTCATTCTATTTCAAGATAAGCCTTATCTCCAATCTCATGTTTTTTCTAGTTGTTATTGTAATAACAATTTCCCACAACAGCATGTTTTGTATTTGTGTAAATAAAATACTACTTTTCCAGTCATATATTGTCATTATTCAAGTTTAAAAAAATATTGTTAAAATCGTATCGTATCGTATCGTTATCGTGAACCCAGTATCGTGATACGTATCGTATCGTGAACTGAGTGTATCGTGACACCCCTAGTCAGTGGCGTGGCTGACGTCCTGTTCTTCTTCTTGTCTTTGTATACGACACCCTGCTGTGTTCAGTCAGTGGCATGGCTGATGTCCTGTTCTTCTTCTTGTCTTTGTATACGACACCCTGCTGTGTTCAGTCAGTGGCATGGCTGATGTCCTGTGCATCTGCAGGGGCAACAGCAGGTATGATCATAATGTGACCCGTTCTGTGTAATTAGCATCACTTTAACGACAGGCCTGTAAGTAGGAGGCAGTGTGTGTGTGAGTGAGTGTGTGTGTGTGTGTGTGTGTGTGTGTGAGGCTGGCTGTGTCGTTCTGTCACGCTCGGTCTGTGCCTGTCTGGTGACGCCATGACAGCTCGCACGCCACGGCCCGTCTGATCCACCCTGTCAACTCAAGATGGACGCCGGCGGGGTGTTTACACCCTCTTGTGACTGATGCACATTGTGGCTGAGGGGGTGGGGATAGGAAGGGGGGCATTTTTGAGAAAGGTTGTCATGGAAACAGTTTTGAAGAGACATGTAGAGGCATTTGTGGTCGTGTTGTCGTGTCACAAATCTGCCATCAACCATGGCTGGCTCCGTCGTGCAGGTCTGCTGGAGAATTCAAACGGGTCTGACTGCACTGTCAGGCTAACAACAAGGAGTCTGACTATAGGGATGGGCATGATTAATTGATGAACGATAAGTGATCGTTAAGGATTTTGTCGATCACATGGAATTTGATTGATCTAACGTTGCCTCTGTGCTGGACGCCGGTATCTGTTACAGGCACCTGTCCTGGCTGACAGTTGTCTGTTTTCACCACATTCGCTCCGGCGGTAGAACGGTAAAACACACACATGCGCACACACACACACACACACACACACACACACACACACACACACACACACAGACTCGCGTCACAGTTTGAAACGCTTCTGTTTGGACACTTTCTGTCGTTTTCTCTGGCCTGCCTGTGTCTTCTCTTCACCCGTCACTATTTTCTCTCTCTTCCTTCACGAGCCCTTTGCAATAGACCCTTCTCACGGGGGCCATTTTGTGTGGAAAAGGCAGGGTAAACACAGGTGCAAGCAAAACACTAATGAGGGTTTCCAACTTCCATGATTGGAATTTGGAAACCCTCATTAGTGTTTTGCTTGCACCTGTGTTTATTCTGCCTTTTCAACACAAAATGGCCCCCGTGAAAAGGATCTATCAGTGCCGTCCACACACAGCGTGAATGAATGAATGAACGTTATAGGCTACGTTAGCAGCTAGGGGTGTCACAATATATCGTCCCACGAAATTTCGCGATAGTAAAACGTCACGATATGTATCGTTGAGATGAAATCTCATATCGTGAAAAAAAAAAAAAAAAAAAAAAAAAATTTTTTTTTTTTTCAAAAGTAGACAAAGAAACGTCTTTGTTTGTTGAAGTTCAATGTGTGGAAAGTAGTTCAGTTGAACAAGTCTCTGAAGAGACACATGAGAAGTTATACAGGAGAGAAACCATTCAATTGAGTTTCTGGCAAAACTGTTTACTTGACAGGAAAAACTGAAGATGCATAAAAAATAGACTAAGAAAAGTCTTGTTGTTTGAGTTTGAAGAAAAACTGAAGATGCATAATGAGAATTTATACTGCTGAGAAACCTTTTAGTTCAAAGTAAATCTAAGTGACGGTGTAACTCATTCTATTTCAAGATAAGCCTTATCTCCAATCTCATGTTTTTTCTAGTTGTTATTGTAATAACAATTTCCCACAACAGCATGTTTTGTATTTGTGCATTTCAAATAAAATACTACTTTTCCAGTCATATATTGTCATTATTCAAGTTTAAAAAAATATTGTTAAAATCGTATCGTATCGTATCGTTATCGTGAACCCAGTATCGTGATACGTATCGTATCGTGAACTGAGTGTATCGTGACACCCCTATTAGCAGCCTATTACCTGTTACGCGATAGCAGCGCCGTTTGTCCAGGAGCTTATTGCTCCTCTTCGATACTGACCAACCACTGCCCTTGTATGCCCGCAGACATACACATTGGTTGGCTTTTATATATAAATCTCTTCTTAGGCTAGTTCCTGCCTATTTGTCTGTTTACATGTGTAGAAAACAAAATCAATACGGTCGACGCTCTCACAATACTCTTCAGATGTTAGTCCCCAGAGCTAGAACCGAACTAGGCAAAAAGGCCTTCAAATATGCCGCCCCTTCGTCCTGGAATAATCTACAGAAGGACCTGAAGTTATCAGAGCTGGTAACTTTAGGGGGAATTTAAGGCCATTTTGAAAGATCGAGAAGAAAATACTCTCGATCATTGTAACTGCCCCTAAATTGTTCTCCCATGTATGAATGTATTTCTCTGTTTGTATTGCTTGTGTTTTTGTTGTAACATTGTTTTTTATGCTGCCCTCTTGGCCAGGTCGCTCTCGAAAAAGAGATTTTAATCTCAATGAGACTTTACCTGGTTAAATAATGGTTATTGATTGATTGATTGATTGATTTTGATACGCGTTCGTATTTACTCACTGGTCCGTCTCACACTCACTTTATAAGTGTCGGTCGCTGCTTGATGCGCCTCCTAGGTTTATGCTAACGAGGGGGTCAACCACCAGCGCCCTCTCCAGTTTATGAAAGTTATTTAGAGCGGATTTGCATTAATTATTCGCTTCGCCCATTCCCTTCAATGTTTGCTTGAGGTTTTAACACCTGGTATTAACAGCACACTGCAACACGTCCCACTTCTCCACAGTGACTTCTCCTCTATATTGATTATTATTAGGACACTGCTCATACCCGGTTGACTGCTCCATCTCACACACGCTATATCGTGCCTTCAGCCCGGATTCATCTTGCGTCTAATAATCTTTTCTTTGGGGATTGTTGTAGTTTATTGCTTCTTTGTTGTGTGACGGTGAGGCTGTTATTATCTATGGGGATTGTGCGTTCACCCGCTGCCATTAGTGCTGCACCAATCACATTTTCCTATTTCAAAGTCATTCGCTCTCTCGCCATTTGAACGATCTGTGGACAAGCAGAGACCGTCCCGCCGGGAATGTAAACGTCGACAATGCAAACGTGAATACAGGCCAAGAGACACATTTTAAATGGCTCTATCAATGCACCAACATGGATCTGGTTCGCTGACAATCTAAAAATACAGGAGTTGGATCGTGGAGTCGATGAGGTGGGGATGAGTGTGCTCTGCTGACATGTTTGTCCTCCTCCTCTGTCTCTAGGTGTATTTATGGCAAGTCTTCTGCGTTAAGGTATACAATGTAAGTGCAGATGGAGCTCTATATAGAGAAAGAGTCAGCCTCATTGCTGGGAGAGGCTTGTGACTAAAGCCCTATTCACACGGGACTAGTATTACCTGGGGAGCTCATGTTATTTAGAAAACACTACACCCTTCCCTTCCCCTCCCCACACCCCTTCCTTCCCTTATCTTGTTTGGTGCGGCACATTCGCACGGGATAAGCAACGTCTGTATTTTAATCAAGTTTGCTGGCATTGTAGCCCTGGATATAAATGACTGAAGAACTGTTGGCATACGAACAGTGTCATGTCAAATATATTAAAGGGCCCATATTTTGCTAATATAATGTATTATTATTTTATTGTTGGCCTCCAGTAGAGTAACTTATTGCATCAGTCATAGTTTAAAAAACTCATTGTTTATCTTGTACTGGCTCTCACTGCCCCCTTCAGTTCACCCTCTGTCTGAAACGCTCTGTTTTTAGGTCCTGTCCCTGAACCCCCACCCTCCGGAAAATACTCCAGGTGGGCAGCGCGAGGAGTTTTTGCGTTTGCAAACTTCTGCCCAGAGAGCTATCGCTGTAGAAGCGAGACTGTCTGTCTGTCTGACTATCTATCTATCTATCTATCTATCTATCTATCTATCTATCTATCTATCTATCTAGATAAGATAGATAGATAGATAGATAGATAGATAGATAGATAGATAGATAGATAGATAGATAGATAGATAGTCATGCATAACAGAAACAGACAGGCGATCTCTGCTATGGCTACTAAATTTGGTAGTTGTAAAACAATTATATCAACGAGCAACTGATTGTCAAAACGAATTTGACCATCGATGAAAAACGTGACTTGGACATAAAGCAAGCTATCAATTGATTTATCAACATCCCCCTAGCTATCTACAGCTCCGCTAGGCCGGGCTGCACCCGGACATTTTCTTCGGTGGCTGGCCAAGCAGGGATTCTATTACCACGGCCTGCCATAACGTTACACCGGGAGCTTCACACTAGCTAATGTAGCTAGTTAGCTAACTTCCCAAATGCTTGTGACTATAGTGTGCCTCTCCTAGCAAAGGCTACACGGACCAAACCAAAATGAGGACTTGGAGAAGTCAGCAAGTTGGACTAACGTTACAAGTTCTGAAAATATGTGCCTTTCGTCATTCATCGGTTGTTCATGTCTATAAGGCAGCTGTGCTGCTAGGCTAAATAGCAAGTGCTAACGTTACCCAGCCGGTAAGTAACGTTAGCGCTTCCTAGCAGCACATTGGACCGATGCTGGAATGAGACACATATTTTCAGAACTTACCACTTCAGTCCTACATCCTGGCTCACTTCCATGTCGTCTCCTTGTTTTTGCGGTCTGGAATCCGTTATTCCATGAGACTACACTGTTGTGTTAGTCCCAGACAGCCAGGCTAGAGAGAGCCTGGTGAGTGGTGACGCCGCCGCGGGTTACTGAAACACAGAACAGGGAAGAGAGGGTGGGAGCTAGCGTGCGCGCGCTGCGCGCCGGCCGGCGGCAACGCTTTGTTGCCAGGGTAACAAGTCCTTACTGACGTCACAAAAATTATGGTTCTCGCACAAAATCGCCATAAATCCATGGCATCTCGTCTACGAGAGTTCATAGGCGCGAGGGGTGGTTCATGGGGGTAACATTAAAACACTTTCACATATTTATTTGAAGCTTAGCCCATGTTTAATATGACCATCCAAGATTGTAACAACATATATATGATACAAAATTAAGAAATGCATAATATGGCCCCTTTAAGAAATCTAAGAATGACACGTTGATCTGAAAGTTAACTAGACCCAGCCCTGTGTGGGACACACTGTCGCCGACCACAGCTAATTCATAGCTTGATAATAGCATGGGTGATGTGAGGTGATGCAAAAGTTATTTTTTAACATTAACCTTGAATTATGATATGGATCACCTGGCTTATTTGTGCACTATTAGGCCACCACATAACTGTTGAGCGTGTTGAAAGGTAGAACATTTTCCTTACCGCGTAAACGACAGCATAAGAAATAAATCACAGTGATGCCAATTTGCACTGGACTAATATGATCACATGACCTCTGTGTTTGGCCAAATATGGGGAGGAAATCTGCGGTGGAATTTTTGCTTTACAAATTGCAGACATGGCAGATTCACACGGGATTCAGATCACAGATGTCCCCCGCAAATATTACAAATGACCAGAGTTCCCCTGGTAATAATGTGCATATAGTGACAACAAACATCCCTGTGTCCACCAATGAACACAATATTCCAAATATGACCTTGGAAATAGTACTGCTTCGACCGGTCAACAGGATAAGGTGTCTCAAGTATCCAAGCTCTAACCCTTTCAGGTGTTTAACAGCTACAATGAAGTTTACATGTAATTCAATTGGTTTGCTGA
Source organism: Poromitra crassiceps (assembly GCF_964638095.1). Taxonomy (NCBI): domain Eukaryota; kingdom Metazoa; phylum Chordata; class Actinopteri; order Beryciformes; family Melamphaidae; genus Poromitra; species Poromitra crassiceps. Next base: position 21,206,088 of record NC_139643.1, on the reverse strand, counting down.
TATATCGGGCCAATATTAGTTTTTTTTATAAAAAATCTGATATGTGTCAGTTATTGTCGATTTTTAGTAGGGAAACACTGAAGTAGAAACGGTCAGATTTAAACATAACCCCCCACCCCCGTCCTTCCACCTCGTGCCCAGGTGCAGACTGGCTATCTTTAGGAAACATTTCCATATCCCCCCACTGTGAACAAGTGATCTATTATAAATTATAGGTTCCAGACTTAGGATGAGTCATTTGCATATAATAGGCTGATGACTGATGTGATAATGAAAGCCCAGAGCTTTTTGTAGAAAGAATACGCCTTGCGAGTCTAATGACCATTTAAATAATGCACAATAAGCCATATTTCCCTGCCAGATCCAAACCTCTGGAGATCGGCAGCGAGCTGAGGAGAACACCGGAACTCTGCAGCTCCACACAACAAGTTCAAACCTCTGGAGATCAGCTGAGGAGAATACACAAGCCTTTTGATCTCACAGTCCTATCTGCACACCCAGCACACACACAGGATCTCTGACCCCGGGTCCACACAGCACACACAGGATCTCTGACCCCGGGTCCACCCAGCACACACACAGGATCTCTGACCCCGGGTCCACCCAGCACACACACAGGATCTCTGACCCCAGGTCCACCCAGCACACACAGGATCTCTGACCCCGGGTCCACACAGCACACACACAGGATCTCTGACCCCAGGTCCACCCAGCACACACACAGGATCTCTGACCCCGGGTCCACCCAGCACACACACAGGATCTCTGACCCCAGGTCCACCCAGCACACACACAGGATCTCTGATCCCGGGTCCACCCAGCACACACACAGGATCTCTGACCCCGGGTCCACCCAGCACACACAGGATCTCTGACCCCGGGTCCACCCAGCACACACACAGGATCTCTGACCCCAGGTCCACCCAGCACACACAGGATCTCTGACCCCAGGTCCACCCAGCACACACACAGGATCTCTGACCCCGGGTCCACCCAGCACACACAGGATCTCTGACCCCAGGTCCACCCAGCACACACACAGGATCTCTGACCCCGGGTCCACACAGCACACACACAGGATCTCTGACCCCGGGTCCACACAGCACACACACAGGATCTCTGACCCCAGGTCCACCCAGCACACACACAGGATCTCTGACCCCGGGTCCACCCAGCACACACAGGATCTCTGACCCCAGGTCCACCCAGCACACACACAGGATCTCTGACCCCGGGTCCACACAGCACACACACAGGATCTCTGACCCCAGGTCCACCCAGCACACACAGGATCTCTGACCCCGGGTCCACCCAGCACACACACAGGATCTCTGACCCCGGGTCCACCCAGCACACACACAGGATCTCTGACCCCAGGTCCACCCAGCACACACAGGATCTCTGATCCCGGGATCCTGGAAATCCCAAATCCCAATCTACATACTGATTGACGCCTTGTGGTAATTAAGCAAGCATGTGATAAATTATGTTGCACTGGTAATTGGCCTCAATGGAATATCTGCACTATATCTGCATCTATCAGAGTTAATATGAAGTGGATATAGGCTAACTAAAATCATAAATAGGATAGATAGGAGTCAAAATTATATCCAAAGGGAATAAATACACTGTGGTCAATAGTGCTGCAAGTAATGATTACTTTCATCATCGATTAATCTGTCGATTATTTTTCTTGATTAATTGATGAGTCGTTTGGTCTACAAAATGTCACAAAATCGTGACAAATATCGATCACTTTTTCCCCAAAGCCCAAGCAGACATCCTCAAATGTCTTCTTTTGTCCTGACCAACAGCCCACAACCCAAAGAGAATCAGTTTACTGTCATAGAAGACAATAAAAAACACAACATATTCACAATCCAGTAGCTTGAACGAGATAATGTTAGCATTTCTTTCCCTGTAAAGATTTATCTAAACGATTATTCGATCATGTTGGCAACTCATTTTCTGTCGATCGACCGATCGACTTCTGCCATCATATCGGTGTTCACCTGGCCGTTGACTGAATGGTCAACGGTAACAGGAGGAATTCACTAATAAACTTCCCAAATTTATAAATTCAATGCTTGCCAACAACCATGGCCAACAACCGTGGAGGTCTGCTGGAAATTTCGAAACGGCCTGACTGCACTGTCAGGCTAACCTCCGCTGTCAGGCCATGAGGCCAAGGAGTCAGGCCAGCTCCACGCTCAGACCTCTTCTCTCATTCTAATGACTACGCATGGGCATGATTAATCGATGATCAATAATTGATCATTAAGGATTTTGTCGACCACGTGGAATATGATCGATCTAACGTTGGCTCTGTGCTGGGACCCGGTAGCTGTTACAGGCGCCTGTCCTGGCTGACAGTTGTACAGTAACCTGAGTGTTTTAAAGTTTAGAGAAGCGAGCTTGTTGTGACTGAAGGTCGTCTGTTCGATCCCCGGACCGGCAGGATCAATCTGGGTGGGGAAAGTGGAAAAAAAGCAGCAGTTGCTCTCCTCCATTACTGAGGTGCCCTTGAGCAAGGCCCTTAACCCCAACCGCTCCAGTACAGTGGAGCTGATCAGTGGCCAGCAGATCACACTGTGGTTGTACTGGTCATCTTCCAGGTGTGTGTGAATATGAACAGGGCCCTCCTGAAAAAGAGAGCATTGCTCTGTGAGACTCCCCCTGTATAAATAAAGGTAAAAGAAAAAACGGCATGAGACCATCATATCAGAGGCACCTGGCCTATTTTCAGATTTTAAACAAAAGATAACATCATAGGATATCACTCCATTACATCAGCCTTAAGGCTGCTTTATGCTCACCCTGCCGTGAAGGGCGCGGGGGTGGAGCGAGGGCCGGGCGCATCAAATGACGTAAATTTGTTGGGCGTGGTTATTCACTACCTCCGTCGGGCGCTCGCCGTGTGCCTGATTTTTTTTCTCACAGCGCGTCCAACGCACGGCTTCTCTCCAAACATGGCCGCTTTCAAGCCACTGATCCCTGAACACTGAGCTGTGTTTTCCCCACATTTCTTGACCCATGTGGTAGGCTATAAACTTTGATTTGCAACTGTTCGTTTTTAGTCATTTCACCAAGTAAATGTGTTGTGTTGAGAGCATTATTGAGAGAGATTAAAAGCAGCACAGAGTAGGCAATCAGCGCTGAGAACTAAAACGGCTTTCAGTAAAAACAAGTTTGGTGATTTCATTCATGTGCTGATGTACGATCGTTTGAGAGTGAAAGCGCACTCAGTACTGCACATAATAGCGTTTCATTGCGACTTTTCACGGGCTGTTCTCACTATTACCATTGTACAATACATGCTGATCACTTGGCTGATCACTTCTGATAGTATAATAGCATCTGCCCCAGCGCGAGGTCCGCACGGTGACTCCCGGAGACTCGCGGAGCTCCACCCCCACGGAGCTTGCTCGAGTTAATGAGCCCTTTAGCTTTAGCTGTTTGCAGCCACATGTCTTCCTAACAGTGAGGCGCATGGGTTGAATCCCTCCCCCTGCGTTAACTGTTTCCTCCCTCCTCCATGTCCTCTCAGCTCATGTGTTGTGTATCAGTTGCCCCTGTGCCGTCTCCACCTGTGGCTTCTGGCTCTCTTTGCCCTCAGGTTGTTGTTGTTGTTGTTGCCTATATGATTATATAGTATGTTGTATATGTATGATTATATAGACATTATGCAGTGGCTGTCATTTCCCTCCAAGCCACAGATAGAATTCTGCTTGACACAGGAGGGTGACACGGTTATCGGACACCGAGCAGCAGGCAGCGACGCTTCGCCAACCTCCTCCTCACTGTCGGCTCCCCCGCACGGGTAATTGGCTGCTCCTTCTTCTCCCGCTTCTCCGAGCCTGCGGCCCAGCCGACGAGTGCTCCTCCTCCTCCTCCTCCTCCTCACTATCTTCTCTGAGCCTGCTGCCCAGCTGACGAGTGCTCCTCCTCCTCCTCCTCCTCACTATCTTCTCTGAGCCTGCTGCCCAGCTGACGAGTGCTCCTCCTCCTCCTCCTCCTCCTCCTCACTATCTTCTCTGAGCCTGCTGCCCAGCTGACGAGTGCTCCTCCTCCTCCTCCTCCTCCTCCTCACTATCTTCTCTGAGCCTGCGGCCCAGCTGACGAGTGCTCCTCCTCCTCCTCCTCCTCACTATCTTCTCTGAGCCTGCTGCCCAGCTGACGAGTGCTCCTCCTCCTCCTCCTCCTCACTATCTTCTCTGAGCCTGCTGCCCAGCTGACGAGTGCTCCTCCTCCTCCTCCTCACTATCTTCTCTGAGCCTGCGGCCCAGCCGACGAGTGCTCCTCCTCCTCCTCCTCACTATCTTCTCTGAGCCTGCGGCCCAGCCGACGAGTGCTCCTCCTCCTCCTCCTCACTATCTTCTCTGAGCCTGCTGCCCAGCTGACGAGTGCTCCTCCTCCTCCTCCTCCTCCTCCTCACTATCTTCTCTGAGCCTGCGGCCCAGCTGACGAGTGCTCCTCCTCCTCCTCCTCCTCCTCACTATCTCTCGCCTATCTCGTTCCTTCTCGCAGCGCCGCTCTTTCTTCCTCTCCTCATCCGTGGCGCAGTTGAGAGTTTGCAGGATTAAGAGTTTTTTGTAATGGGTGGCTGACGCTCTCTCACCGTTTGAAGATCTGAAGCGAAGTGGTCGATAAGGGCCGGGTGGTGGAGGAGGCTGGCGGGGAAGGACGATGATGATGATGTGTCAAAAGGACCTGCTTTTACTGTGTGGCACTTGAAAGACCCCCACTGCCCCCCACCCACACACCACTCCTAGCAGTGTCCCATTTCCTTTTCTGCTCAAACTGTGAATTATACATATCATAATACATACCTATTCATTATTACTAGCAATTCATTATTCAAAGACTTCTACCGCATAGTGCGTCACTCGAGAATTCTTTGAAAAAGTATTTTCTATCAATCGAAGACTTGAGTCTTGTGCCCACTTTGCAATTATTCCCCCGGCTTCCCCGTTGCGATTGCTCGACCGCCTTTGAATCAGCAACACAGTGGCTGTCAAGCCGTGAGCGGAGAGGAGAGGAGAGGAGAGGAGAGGAGAGGAGAGGAGAGGAGAGGAGAGGCCCGCGCCGCTGACCGCTCAGAGCTCTGCCCTCCACACATGATCTTCTCCACGCTGAGGCGAGCTGACATGCACTCCCGGAGCAGCCTTTCCAGGAGGAAGGGCGAGGGAGACGGAATCTACACTTGAGGCTTATGCTGCTGTTCCAGGCTGCTGTCTTTTTAACTGGGGGCTGCAACTCCCACAGAAGAAGAATTCAAGACTTTGATTGGGCCGCCCACACTGGTGGAGCCATGTTCTGCTGGGTGCTGCTGCAGGCTTACGTTGTATCGTGGTTGTTGCCGTGCGCGGTTTCTTCTTTACACCACCAGGCCGGAGAGAAACAAGTGAGAGAGGTTCCTGACCTTGAGAATTGCCCTCGGCTGTGGATGAGCAGAGGCATTTTGCTTCCTTGCTTGCTCTCCGGGGCCGCGAGGAGACAAGAGACGGCAAAGAGCTGCAGCTGCTGTGCGCACAAAAACAGCACAGAATGTCATGCTGGAAAAAGAAAGGAGGCACAGATTATTGGACTGGCACACCACTTCATCTGTTACTGCAGAGATGTTCCAGAACCGAAACCAGTGAGGCGGCACCAATTGTCACATCTTGGAGAAACACAATATGGTCAGCTTCCAAACCGTCATAGCGCTCCAACTTCAAGCTTATTTTGAAATGCCTACATGGCCATCCTCCTTCCCTGCTTAATGAGTTTGTTACAAGACCAACACAGCAGTTCAGTTAGCACACGGGCCTCAGGAAACGCTAACTGTCACATTGCAATACGCAAAACCTCATTTGGACAATCGGTTTTCTCTGTTAATGAGTAAAACTATAGTACTGCCTATCTATCCACTGAGCTGAAAACGCAACACAATTTATTTTTAATAGAGGTATTAAATCATGGCTAAAAGAGAAACAACACTGTTCTCACTCCGAAAACCCCCGTTGACACACCTGTATTTTGTGTATTTGTGTATGTATATTTGTGTATCTTAAAAAAAATACCTCATGTGGACAGGTGTTGCAAATAGTTTCTTTTGCATAAATGTATGTTACAATTCCTGTGATGTCCATATAAAATAGAATAAACCTAAATTAACATCTCCAAAGTTCTGAGATATAGTTCACAAAAGCAATTAAACCCTGTATTTTCACTGCTGATCAATAGCGTGGACGAATCTGCGGCCGCCAACGTATTTTGTAGTTTAATTGGACGTGGAGCAATCCCCCCTGATTAGACGATGCTCTAGTTAGCGGTGGGCTTCTTCAGCTCGCGCTCTCCGACATTCTTCAGAGTTGTATTTTGAAGCTCCCCGACCATCAGAAGAGGGTGCAGCCTTCCTCGGCGATGGCAGTCAGAGATGAGGAGGGTTTTACTTCCCCAAACTGCCGGATAATTAATTGGAGGAGAAGGGGTTGTGTAATCCTGTTTTCCACGGCCTGAAACCGCCCTCGCCCCTGGAAGCAAGGCGGCCCAGGCACTTCAAAAGCCCGGCCCACAGGACCTGACAGACAGTTTCTCTTCCCTCTTCTCCGGTGCACTCTGAAACACTGTGTAGATAGAGGGAATGAGAGCGATAAAGTAATTAATTAAAAGTGAGAAAGGTTTCTATCTGCGCTGCTGTGCGAATCAAATTAGTTTTCTTCTTGTAACTTTTGCCTCAAAGAGGACTTTGAATGCTGCATTAGCCGGTGCGCTAAAATGAATTTGTATTAAAGATGCTCAGGTCCTTGTAGTTGTGGGTGCCGAAACCTGGTACCGATTTGTGAAGATTATCTTGCCGACACAAAGGCCGCAGTTTCATAAACGTTTGTTAACCACAGACCTTATTTCAGGCACATCACCAAAAATACCCATACAAAAATCCGATTGACTTCCCGACGAGGGAACCAGGAAGTGCATGACTTCTGGGTTGGGTTGGCCTACAAAAATATGTCATCCCTGCAGGACTCATATTGTCAATAGAAAAACTGAAGATACCTTATAGTAGGTTAGAGTCTAACCCAGTCTAACCGTTAGACTGATATATTGGGCTGATATTGACCTTTTACTGTACAACAAATCTGATATTGTTCACTGGTCCACCTCTGATATATGATGCAGTTTGGTTGTCTATGGGAATGTAAGATTCTGATCAGATTCAGGTATGCATGCATTTCATTATTATTGTTATCCTGGGTTTCAATGGAGAGTTTTGTCCCATGGCCCAAATGCTTTTCCAGTCAAATTCTATGGGAAACAATGCATCTCTTTTAATTATCTGAAATTATGTGGAATGAAATTTGTCAAATTTCATGATATCGGTTATCGGTACAACATATTGGATATTGGCAGCTTCAAAAAAGTGTTTTATCAGGCTTAAAAACCCATATTTGTCCAACCCGATTGACAGTACTTTCATGGTTAGTGTATTGTGCACTATGTGGTGTGTATGTTTCATGTATCATGTGTGTGGAGTTAAGCACGTTAGATGTGAAGGACACGATATGGGCAGAAACCTCATTTTCACTGGATTTCCACCATGTTCAAGAGAACCATTGACCATAATAGGGAGTGAAATCCCAAACAAATTCCCTACCTGTCGTGGTAATCTCACAAGACGGGTCCACCGCTTCACACGGCCCGATGTGCTTGATAATAACGTTGTGCGTGTGGGCGTATGTGTGAGTATGTCTTTTGCTATTTGTATTAAGAGAAGTAGGCTGAAGTCGGATAACCACTCTATGACTGATCCATCACCAACAAAGTAGTCTTTTGAATTTGAATTGATCCACTCCCCACCCCCCCCCCCCCCCCTCCCTCCTTAAAATCTTCAATCTCTGGAAGATTGAAACAAACATGCTTGCGCTTTCTATCTCAGCCCAATCACGGTGGTGTTCTTTCATCTTGGCAGTAGACTTGAGCTTTGTCAGCGTTCAGAGTGCAGAACATGGCTGTGATGAATGGAGTGTAGAATACACAGCCCTCCCGCAGTACACACCGCCGTTATTACCAGCGCTCTTGTTGTGCCCGAGCCCTCCAAATAAAGAATCAAAACATACACGCACCGAGTGCAAGGCTATATTTCATCCTGAGAAAAATACAACTAGATGTTTGCTGGCCTTAGATTGCATCCCTGCAAATGTCAACAAAAATAATAAAAAGCACACCTGAGCTGTTGTATATGGGCTTCCTATTGAACTGTGTCACAGCGGCGCACTTTACATGAAGGGCACAATGGCTGTAGTCCTGCGAAGTGTATGAAGAGATCCGTACGAATCGGAGCATGTCCAGTCTGTTCATAGACCCTTTTCACAGGGGCCTATTTTGGGTCGAAAAGGCAGGGTAAACAGGTGCAAGCAAAACACTAATGAGGGTTTCCGACTTCCAATCATGGAAGTCTAATGGATCGCTTGATCATCAACCCCAAGTTGGGCCCTGCAAAATCAGGAGTCTCGATGGTCTGCAAAGTGTTTGCAGCACAAAGAACACGACAACATTGGTGGATTTTCAAGGGGGAGAAACGTCCGATGTTTACGAATGTGACCTCTTGTGTAAGTGCATGTGTAAGTGCACGTGTCAGTCTGGGAGGTGTAACCAGGAAGTACATACAGAGAGCCGCAGGGATGACGTATTTTTGTAGTCGGAACGCGGAAGTCCCGGACTTCCTGGTTCTTCACTGTTTCTGTCTATGGGATTTTTGAATGGGCTTTTGCCGCGATGCTTCAAATAAGGTCTCTGGGCAACGCAAGATTAATCAAACGCGAACCAGAGTTCAGTCGGATAATCTTTACACATGAGGACCACTTTCATGAGTTTTGTAGCGTAAATGCGAGCCCTAGAAGTAAAAAGCTCGAGCTAAGCTAATCCAGAACTACACACTGTCGCATAGGCTTCCACGTCACGTCAGCACTCAACCTGGACTCTTGTTGATGTGTGCGCTGCTGTGCACTGATTACCCTGGGCTGAATGGGCTGAACCAGGTGAGGGAAAGAGAATTTTCCGTGTGATGACGTTATTGACGTATAATATCCCCGTCGACTCAACAGTGTAGTCTCATTTAGCCGTTTGCTAGCTAGCCGCCCTTTTAACGGCACGTAAAAGCTTCAAAACTCATAAAAGTGGTCCTCATGTGTGAAGATGATATTACTAAACACTCGTTCGCGTTTGATTAAGCTTGCGTTGCCCAGAGACCTTATTGGAAGCATCGCGCCAAAAGCCCATTCAAAAATCCCATAGGCGAAAACAGTGAAGAACCAGGAGTGTTAGCATCGATGATCTCCGGACTCGTTCCTGGGGCTCTCTATTAACAACAAGTAAGGGAGAAGGGGTGGGATTGGTGGTCCGGTAACTTCCTCATCTTTCAAACGAGAGAGGCGGGTTCTTTTTTTTTTAAAGAAACAAGGAGCCAGACATAAATCACCTGCTTCATCACCTATTTGTTTTATTTCCAACCAAAAAGCAGATGAAGGAAGAAGGGGGACACTACATCCAGCTCACAAACACACGTCAACATCCAGCCCACAAACACATCTCAACATCCAGCTCACAAACACATCTCAGTCCCTTTGACAGAACAAGGAGGGCTAAGGTCGGGTTTGCGAGGACAAGAAAGGCCCAGAACTGTTTGAGATCTCTGTGTTATTTACTATACATTACTGTTATTGTTTCTGTTCCAGTCAGTCCATATCTTTCACTTTTTTTCACTTGCTGTGATCGGATGCAACCTGCCATCCCTTCAGGACCTGCATGCAGCCAGAACACCGGAGCAATCTCGTTATATCATGGATGACCCCAACCACCCTGGCAACGAGCTCTTCAAAACACTCCCCCTTGTCAAAAGACTGAGGTCTGCCAACACCAGAACCTCTCGCAACAAGGACAGCTTCTTCCCAACTGCCATCAGCCTCACAAACAAGGCCCGTAAGCCCCATCCACCAAGGTCCCTAACCCCTATACACCCCCCACAAACGCCACTACCTCCTCCTGAACTCACCTGAACTCAGCTGAATCCCCCGCACTGACATGAACCCCCCACCCCACCCCACCACCCCACCACCACCACCAAACGCCACAGCTGGGCTTCACTCCTTACTAGGGCTGGGTATTGGTTCAAATGTCAAGAATCGATTCGATTCCGATTCATAAGGTTCCGAATCGATTAATCCCGATTCGATTCGATCCCGATTCGATTAATTTCAATATCGATTTGGTTAGTGATACTAAAATGTGTTTTTTGAGCTGTAACCTGATTTACATGACTGTCCAGTTATGTAACACAGGGGTTCCCAACCTTTTTTGCGCCAAGGACCGGTAGATACATAGGAAAATGGGTTTTAGTTACACATATATTTACTCACCAGGTGGTGACAAAGGGTAAATAACAGCCTTTTCATCTGTCAATAAAGACACTTTCACAATTATGCACAGTGATTTGATTTCAGCCTATATAATTTCTAAAAGTAGATATTAATGATCAAACATTTCCATTTATGTAGCCTACAGTATTTATGTTTTTGTTTCAACTACAAACATAAATAAACGTCAACTTGAAACTATGTTTCAACTACCACACACAGCCTATAATATTATAGCCTATGTTTATATATAAAAATAAAAATAAAGATCTCTGGACATATGATATCAAAGGATTAAAAGGATTAAAATAAAAATCGATTCAAAATCGGAGAATCGATTCTTTTTTTTACCCAGCCCTACTCCTTACTTAAAGTATTACAGCTGCTTATTCTACCAGAACGTTACACCATTAGGTTACTCTTGCTAACTACATCGTGCACCGCTTAGACTAACTCGGACTGTAAATTCATGTAAATTCACTGCCTATTTTCCGCCTATTTAACTCGGACTGTAAATTCATGTAAATTCAATGTAAATTCATATTTTATGCCTCCTCCACTCGTGTATATATTGTATATATTGGACTGCACTTGCAATGTTGTGATTGTCTTTTTGTTGTTTTTCCTATTTCTTTATCTCTGAATATTGACATGACCGCTACGCTGCATAATGACACTAAGACAAACTCCTCGTATACTGTGGCAATGAAAGTGATTGTGATTCTGATTCATTGCCCTGGAAGACAGGCTGTTAAACCCCTTATCGGGTCGACTTGGCTTTACCCTTCAAGTCACAAGTCATCATCTGACCACTCGAGAGCTTTCGGGACGTGACGGCCGCTGTTGCCAAGACTGCTGCCAATGCGTGGTTGAGCAACTCCGTGTGTCGGCCATATTGTTACGTCTCTGCCTCTTCTCCCTCCCCACTCGATCTGCTCTTGAGGAGTTGCACTTGTTGTTTTTAGACCTTGTCGGATGTCAAGAAAACTCAAGCGGGATGTTAGGAGAGAGTGTCTCCTTGCCAGCAGGATCTCATTATTTTCAAGGTGCCCCGGTTCCTCGCTACAGGAACAGCAGCACCTTTTCTGCTTTGCGGGGACAAAATATGAGATGCCGTATGCCGGAAACGCTCGAGTATTCTGAGACCTCACCGAAGGCACTTCCTCATTTTGATGTTCCTGTGAAAACTGCACCAGGCCAGATTTTTTACATATACCGTAAGAATACATGCGTGTTTTCAGGCTCATTGCCCTTGATTTAGATGCTGTAGATAAGCCACGAATGACATTCTGGGGTTTGTATCTTCTCTGTGACCTCTGCGTCTCTTTGGTTTCCTTCGGTACACACAGCATCATAGACCGCGGCCATGTTGGTAAACAACTTCACTGCCGTCGCGTTGCAGTATTTCCGAGTAGTGGAGTTGAAATCATTCCGCTCCGTTACCCCACACTGCCAGCGTGCAAAGTCACCTCGAGCGGCTTGAACGGCAGGAAGTAGATTTCTTCCGAGATGTTTGAGAGGTTGGTGTGTGTGTGGGGGGGGGGGGGGTGTGGGGGGCAGGAAGGGGAGCAGAGTGAGATGAGAGCATGTGACAGTTTATTATGCAGATTAAACAGCTAAACAGTCTGAGCCTTTCCTCATTCATCACTGTCGCTTTATGCGCGCGCGAGTGCGTGTGTGTGTGTGTGTGTGTGAGAGAGAGAGAGAGAGAGTGTGTGTGTGCGAGAGAGAGAGAGAGAGAGAGAGTGTGTGAGAGAGAGAGAGAGAGAGAGAGCGCTGACGGTATAGGGCCACCCGTTCTGATGGATCACCCCTCTGTAGACCACAGGAAGTACATGCCTGAGCCTCGCTCGCTGCACCCACGGGTGCCTCAGAGCCTTGATTAAGGCAGAGATGACCCCAGACATGGGTGCCTCAGAGCCTTGATTAAGGCAGAGATGACCCCAGACATGGGTGCCTCAGAGCCTTGATTAAGGCAGAGATGACCCCAGACATGGGGTCATCACCACTGGAGGTTTCACCATTTTCACACACATTGTTCTCTTTCTGTTTCTGCCTCTCTCTGTGTGTGTGTGCCCCCCCCTCTCTCTCTCTCTCTCTCTCTCTCTTCTTCTTATATTTTCCCATTCTCCCAATCTTTGATCTCTAGCCTCCCCTCTCCTCTCTTCTCCTCTGTTATTTCCTAATTTCTTTAGATCTCTCACTCCCCATCCTCCCTGTTGGACAAACTAACTGTGAAGTAACGAGAACACACAGATCATCTATGTCCCTGTAGATCAGTGGTTCTTCTCAGCGCTGGTCCTCAGGAGTCAGAGTGCTGAGAGAGTTGATTACATTTGGGCTCCCTGGCATCCCAGCTCTCATTCTGCAACCTTCTCACACATTAACTATCATGGAGAGGAGGAAACCAGCAGGACTCTCTGGCTGCCTCTGGGTTTTTTTACTCCTGAGGTCTGCTGTCCATCAGTAGCTCCGGTCAAACATGCTTACACTATATCGAGCGATAAGCATCATGCTAACGCTACGTTAGCATACACTACTGTGAGTGATCATCTCCATTAGAGCTGGCTATTGGTTCAAATTTCAAGAATCGATTAGATTCCGATTCACAAGGTTGCGATTCGATTAATCCCGATTCGATTCGATTCCGATTCGATTAGTTTCAATATCGATTTGGTTAGTGATACCAAAACGTGTTTTTTGAGCTGTAACCTGAATTACATGACTGTCCAGTTATGTAACACATTTTGCGCCAAATAGATACATGGGGAAAAAAGTTGCAGACCTGTTGTCAATTTTAATGGTTTTAGTTACACATATATTTACTCATCAGGTGGTGACAAAGGGTAAATAACAGCCTTTTCATCTGTCAATAAAGACACTTATGCACAGTGATTTGATTTCAGCCTATATAATTTCTAAAAGTAGATATTAATGATCAAACATTTCCATTTATGTAGCCTACAGTATTTATGTTTTTGTTTCAACTACAAACATAAATAAACGTCAACTTGAAACTATGTTTCAACTACCACACACAGCATAATATTTTAGCCTGTTTATTTAAAAATAATAATAATAAAAAAAAAAATCGATCTCTGGACATATGAATCGATATCAAAGGATTAAAATAAAAAACGATTCAAAATCGGAGAATCGATTTTTGAACCCATGCTATCACTTTAGCATATTGAGTCATATGCACCACTTTAGCTAAGACTAATGCTAACACTACAGTACGTGATAAGCATCATGCTAGCACTTTTGTGGACTGATAGTAGCTGACTAGCATAAAGTGCGAAAACAAGAACTTGTAGCAACTCAAGAGCCTACTGTAAATGCTATGTCATTTTAAATATGTGACTAAGGCTGGCAGTGTTGTGTAGATTGGAAAAATATTCACAAACTAGAGGGCACCCAGTAGAGTGCATACCTCACCAACCTTTCTACAAAGTTTCGTGGTGGTATGCATTTGGAAAGTTATAGCTGTCTTTTTCTGATTCAGCACGCCCATTGCCATGCCCCCTTTTGGCCACTGGGCATGTACAGTTAATCAGTTTTAATACCGCATTCAAGACAAGTCAGAACTCGGAAGTTTCAGCTCGGAATTTCTGACCTCCGACATGTAGTTGCGTTCACGCTGTTGTTAACACATTCAGTGCCAAGGACGTCTGTGGACGTCCTAAAAAAAAGTAACGAGGAGTGCCAAGGACGTCTGTGGACGTCCTAAAATCATAATTCATATTATTCCATAATTCTGCTGTTTAAGGTCGTACCTAGCCAGTGAGCATGAATCCCTTCAAGGGATCACACGGCGCCACCTTAAACATCGTCACAGGAGCTGCTCCACCCACCTCAGATCCTTTACTTTGTACAGGAGACAGCGGAGAAAGTGGAAACCGATGCATGCTTTCTGCCAGAGCCGTATATATTGCTCTGTCTACAGCGGAGAGTGGGCTCGGCTGCATCCGCGCTCACAACTGAGCTCTTATGCTTCTATCTATCTCCACACGATTTCCTAGAAAGCCAGCATCCGAAGCCGAACGGCCATGCCTTTTCGTTCAGTCGCGTTTGCCAGCGCGCATCATTTCCTTGATGGGCGCTGGGATCTGTCCGGGGCAAAAACGAGAAAACAAACTCTGTGCGTGTGGGAGGAGCCCGCAGCTCAGAGGTGGAGAGGGGAGAGGGGGGAGGGGGGGGGGGGGGAGAGGGGTGTGTGACACACAGGCTGCACAGAAACCACACCACACGCCACCACATCAGAAAACACCAGCCAGAGTCAGTGAATGTGCTCGAAATTAGAGTGCAAAAGGTATTCATAAAAGGGCCTATATCTTGGAAAGTAAAAAAAAACGACAGAAAACCCTTGAAAGTGCACTTTTTTGAGAGGCTGTAATTTCATAATGGAACTGTCTAGAAACAAAATTTCTTCTTTGGAAGAAGCAGGAGTGTTCAATGTTTCATTAAAGTCCAGCCCCGTTAATATAGCCATAATAGAAAAAATTCTATAGCTGTTTTCAACTGAATGGAAGTGAATCTGGCACAGGCTCCAGACAATTTTACTGAAGCGCTGTGGCACTCAATGTGTTAACTTGGAGTTACAAAACATACACAGCTAGGCGAGCTAGCTATTTTCATTGGTAAAATAGCTGTTGAATTGAATTGAAAACAGGCAGACAGACAGACAGACAGACAGACAGACAGACAGACAGACAGGTAGACAGACAGACACACAGACAGACAGACAGACACATAGACAGACAGACAGACAGACAGACAGACAGACAGACAGACACACACACAGACAGACAGACAGACAGACAGACAGACAGACAGACAGACAGACAGACGCAAACACATGACCTCCAAGCCAACTCGTTAGCGGAGGTAATTCTGATACAAAAGTAACATTCTGTTTGGAACTACTGAGCATTACTTTTACCTGTTTCCATCGGAAGTGAAGGTGGTATATTGATTTAATAATAAAATGCATGAATCTACAGGCCATATACTAAATAACTGACATGTATTTTTCTTTTTACTAAAATATCTGTTTTCTTACTTTGGTTAATGCTACTCACCTGTCTCTGAACATAGTGTATGCTAAAATGTTAGCATGGAGCCCACTCACTCAACATAGCGGAGCGATGGAGCCAGTGATTTAGTGTACCAGGTGATGTTGGTGGCCATGTTGGCGTAAGATGAGCCAACAGGCCTTTGTGTATTCCTTTCACTTTCTCCCCCCCCTCTCTCCTCTCTCTCTCTCTGTCTCTCTCCTCTCTCTCTCTCTCTGTCTCTCTCTCTCTCTCTGTCTCTCTCTCTCTCTCTCTCTCTCTCCTCTCTCTCTCTCTCTCTCTCTCTCTCTCTGTCTCTCTCTCTCTCCTCTCTCTCTCTCTCTCTCTGTCTCTCTCTCTCTCTCTCCTCTCTCTCTCTCTCCTCTCTCTCTCTCTCCTCTCTCTCTCTCTCTCTCTCTCCTCTCTCTCTCTCTCTCTCTGTCTCTCTCTCTCTCTCTCCTCTCTCTCTCTCTCTCTCTCCTCTCTCCTCTCTCTCAATTCAATTCAATTCAATTCAATTCAAAAAGGCTTTATTGGCATGGAGAACATAACTTCTCTCTCTCTCCTCCTCTCTCTCTCTCTCTCTCTCTCTCTCTCTCTCTCTCTCTCTCTCTGTCTCTCTCTCTCCTCTCTCTCTCTCTCTCTCTCTCTCTCTCTCCTCTCTCTCTCTCTCTCTCTCTCTGTCTCTCTGGCAGCAGCGTCTGACAGCTGTGAATTTGTCTTCCATTATAATGGTGTATTCCCCACGAGTGTCAGGGGCTTGAATCATTCGGCTGCTATTACATCCCGTAGGCATTACATTATTTATCTGCGCCGCTGACACCCAGCACCCATAGTGACTGCCCCGCTGACATCCCTGCTGTCGCCCCATTGGCTCAGCGCCTTCACCGCGCATTAACATCCCCGGGACCCCCCCCCCCCCCTTCCCCCCCCGGGGACCAGACATGCACTTTCTCCTCTTTCACTTAGTAGTAAGAGCCTCCAAACTTCTCACCGGCCCATAGGAGGAGGGATTTGTGCAAAGCTGCCTGAAGGATTAGTGAAGAACGTTAGAAAGTGAAGCCGAGGTATAGGAAATAACACTCCTTCTTTGCCCTTCTCTCCTGCCTGTGTCCTGAGAAGTCAATAAAGTTCGACACAAATAAAGAAAGTTTAGGCTGCTCTTTAGGCAGAATTTAGGAAAGTTGATCATCCTTTCCGGGGGACACATCAAAAGGGCATGTGGAAAAGTGCCAAGCTTTGAGCGAGGATGCCAGTGGAGAGGCCACTTCATGTTCAGAACAGTCCAAGTACATTAGCTGCAGTGCGCCGCTCTGCATAGCAAACAGCATGACCTTGATCCACAAACCGATGCACAAACCAGCCTGTCCTCATGTCGAAATCATAGAATAAGTCGAGTTCCAATGATTCCCACATTTTCATATTGATTGACATGATATGAGTGAAACGGCGTGTGCTGGCGATACGTCTCATGTGGGACAATTTGAAAAACAGCTTGGTACATTTTAGGCAACTGAAACAACTTGGTTATGGTTTGAGTTACAGTTCAAAACAGAAACATGTCTGGACGCCTCTCTCGCTTTGAAAGATGAGGAAGTTACCGGTCCGCCAATCCAAGCACTTCACCCTTACGCTACGTTCACACAGGGCACCTACGCCTCGCCTTGCCTCAACCCACGCCTACGCCTACAGACCTTGAGCTGGGCGTGAACCTATCACACGCTTTTGCGATCACACTGGACGCCTATTCCACGCTGAACCTGAGCCCAGTCACAAGCGCTTCTCCTCTCTCCCGAGTGTTTTTTTTTCACGTGTGGTCCCGAATTATCATGGGTAGGTAAAATAAATCTGATATATTTAATGTGCTATTGATGCTGGATATGTATAACCAGGTCTCCTCCTTGGGTCACTGCTGTCACAGAGAACTGGATGCTGTTGTACTAAGTGGATTAACTTTTCATTGTCCATCTTGCTTCTTCGGTCGCTATTCTCTCTCCTGAAGATTTCTTTACCGACGGGGAGAAAGCCCCACGTGATAGCCACCCGGCAATCACTCTCTCTCTCTCTCTCTCTCTCTGCTCAACGCTGTTGTAGTAACAGCATTTTATTTTGAAATTCAGTTGACTTTGCCATTTCCCACGGATATTGTCGCGTTTTTCCTTCATGGTTTGACAGAAAAAGTCTGCCTTCACACGCCTAGTCGGCTTGAAAATAGAACTCACGCCTAAACGATAAAATCGTACACAGCCTCATCGACTAAAAAAAACGCCTATTTAAAAGCGTGGGTAAAGGCAAGGTGTAGGCTAGGCTTGGGTCCCCGGTGTGAACCCAGCCTTACGCTTTGTTCACACCATACGCCAAAGCCAGGCTAAAGCCATGCTGAAGCTGAGTGATGCTGCGTGCCACACTCGGAGCTGCTCGGAGCTGCTGCTCCTCCCCCCTTCACAACTTGCATTGACTTCATGCACGCTGCATGCTTGGAAAATAGAACAGAAGCTGAAACTATCGGTTCAGCGTAGCTTCAGCGTGGCGTTGCGGCTGGTGTGAACGGACTCGCCTGTTAACAAGGACGCCGAAATGAAACTGCATGGCCCATGTTGTCCTTTTCGTTGTGAGGATGGAGTGAACACACACACACACACACACATTCGCCGCATTCCGCACACACCATCCCTGCCGGCACAGGTCAGGGGGCAGCGATGTATTGTCTCCATCTCTGGTGATTTCCTCCTCTGTCTCTCGGAGTGGCTTCCAAACCTCCTCTCTGCTGTCATGGATTAATTGGATTTGTGACCCACTTCCAGTTTCTTCCCTCCTCTCCCTCCTCTCTTCTCGGCGTGTCATGATCCTGTGTACATGAGTGTGTGTGTGTGTGTGTGCGTGCGTGCGCGTGTACATGAGTGTGTGTGTGCGTGCGTGTGCGTGTGTGTGCGTGTGTTGGAGAGGATTTAGTCTGTCTCGTCCCCAGTCGGTTGGGACTCTTTGTCCCCCTGCCACCCCCTCGTCACTCCCCCATAGAATAGCGACAGCCGGCAAACAAAGGCGTCCCCCCTCTCTGAAGCACTCCACTCCCCCCCTCTCTGAAGCCCCCCCTCTTAATTCCAGCCACTTGCTGCCTTGTCACAACAACTAGAACAGCAACTGCCACTGCCATCTCTATTGTTTGCACGGCATTCTGGGAGTCTGCTAAGGGGGCTGTCGTTGCCGTTAAGTTCATGTGCAGTGTGCTGCACAGGAGGCCAGTGAAGGAGGAGAGAGACAAGGGGAAGGCTAGACTCACGCCTCTGGCTTCTCCACTGTTCCACCCCAGTCACCCCGGATCAACACCTCCGCTCTCTGTAATGATACTGATGCCATGGCCATCTCCGGCTGCCTGCATCGCTCACTGCACTAAAAGTTATTTTCCCCCTCAGTGTGCTATCTGTAAAAACATATGCTTTTCCCCCTCAGTGTGCTATCTGTAAAAACCTGTGCTTTTCCCCCTCAGTGTGCTATCTGTAAAAACCTGTGCTTTTCCCCCTCAGTGTGCTATCTGTAAAAACCTGTGCTTTTCCCCTCAGTGTGCTATCTGTAAAAACCTGTGCTTTTCCCCCTCAGTGTGCTATCTGTAAAAACCTGTGCTTTTCCCCCTCAGTGTGCTATCTGTAAAAACCTGTGCTTTTCCCCCTCAGTGTGCTATCTGTAAAAACCTGTGCTTTTCCCCTCAGTGTGCTATCTGTAAAAACCTGTGCTTTTCCCCCTCAGTGTGCTATCTGTAAAAACATATGCTTTTCCCCTCAGTGTGCTATCTGTAAAAACCTGTGCTTTTCCCCTCAGTGTGCTATCTGTAAAAACCTGTGCTTTTCCCCCTCAGTGTGCTATCTGTAAAAACCTGTGCTTTTCCCCCTCAGTGTGCTATCTGTAAAAACCTGTGCTTTTTCCCCTCAGTGTGCTATCTGTAAAAACCTGTGCTTTTCCCCCTCAGTGTGCTATCTGTAAAAACACGCTCGGCAACTACACCACATATTTTACAAAACCAAGACCTTGCACGGTGGAGGACATTGCACTACGGATGTTCATCAGTTATCGAAAATCGATAATTGATCGTTAAGGAATGGAATCGATCATGTGGAATTTTTATCGATTTTGTTATTATTATTATAAAAAAAAAATTGCGGACTAGGTTTGGGTGGAATTCGTTCCTCCTCGCCCCACTCCATTGCACAGCCGACTAACGTGAGGTGGAGCTTCATATAGTCTCTAGTTTTCTGGCTGGGCACGGGCCTTTGTGCCAACAAAACTGTTTTAAACATGGGGAATTCACACCGGCATGCACCGGGGACAGCAGTGTTGGAGAGGAGACACATTGAAATAAAGAGTTCATTGAGGAGAACACGTTGTCTTTCGTATTTTCTGCCTTAGGCATTCATTTTGTAAACATTATTATTTTTTTTTTATTATTAATATGATCGATAATCGATAATTGATCGTTAATTTTATGGAAATCTTTCAAAATGAACATCCCTACATTGCACGGACGGTGCAGGACATTGCACGGTGCAGGACATTGCACGGACGGTGCAGGACATTGCACAGTGCAGACCTTGCATCATGGTGCAGGCTGCAATCTCTCCTTTTGTTTGGGGGAAATAATGAATGTATGTAATTGCTGTATCTTTGTGTGGATATTTCCCTGTGGACTTTCATTAGGCTTTTTCATCTGTGCGTTTACTGTCTAATTACAGACCCAGGGCTGCTGTGGGCGGCGTGTCGGGTTTTATGGACATCCGTCTGCTCCCCTGCCATGATTTGCAGTTAGTCCCACCGTTCGCTCACGGGATCCGAGGTTTTAAGAGTTGCGCTCGTAAATGTCAAATGATAAAATGATTTCCCTCCAACTTCAGCCCAGATGCTTATTATGCTGATTTATTACTATTGATTTCAATTTCAAGGCTTTATTTGCTGGGAGCCCGTAACATTCAAACTGCAGCCAGGCAGGATATGAATTAAGATCCCCGGGATTACAAACGTCTTTCAGTTGTGTGTCGGCAGAGCAATGACTTTTGAATGAGCAACAGTGAAGCGTGCGTAATGAACTCGCCTGAATGAACGCCTGCCTTTTTGTTTGGCTCTTTTGAATCCCGCGCCGCACCATTGGCCGGTTTGGAGTCTCGAGGCGGCCAATCAGCTTCGAGCGTGGGTGATTTTGAATAACTCACAGCTCTGGCTTTGTGTGTGGCTGGTTTTGGCCGTTGGTTGGTTTTCTTTCGTCTCAAAGGGGCATTTGATTTGGCCAGATCAGCTGCCGGCTTCCCTTTCACTGACACATTTAAAATTTAAACCCCCCATGTTTTTTATCCAAACGGGGAGCCATGTGTTTTGGCGTGCGATTAGGGGCACACACACAGGTTCTTTGTTATAGGAGGGGCCTCAGTGAGCGCTCCAGGCCAGCCTTAGTGTGCCCCCTACTGGCTGAGTGGAGCCCTCAGCCATGCCTCCTTATACATTGTTGTGGAATTTTCTTACATGTTTTAATTCAGTTTTGCGATAATTGATGTGAAAATGTATCTTGTTAACCTAATCATCTTTAGTTATAAATGCATGCATTTCCAAGTTAAGGCACTGTCAAGTAGGTTAGATGGATAGTGTATGTAGAGGTTCCCAAACTTTTCAGACCAAGTACCACTCTGTACCAAACTAAACTTCCCAAGTACCACTTCCCACTGTGGCTACCAACTTTTTTTTCTCCATTAAAAAAAAATCACAGATTTAACCGTGCAATAGAATCAGAAAGGCTAAAATAGTAGTGGGCTACTGTTGCGAGTCAGACCGCAAATAACCAACACAAACAGAAACATGTAAACATCTTATTTGCTGATAGGCTGATGGCAGTCAGCAAGGCTCTTGAGTACCATCAGGTGGAGCCCCACGGACCTCCAGTGGTCCCCGGACCACAGTTTGGGAATCACTGGTGTATGGGAACCGTATTGGCCTTTTATTAGAATCTGATATCAGCCAGTCTGATATGATGCAGTTTGATCAATTATTTATGTATTTATTTATTTATTATAATGTACATGTATTTACTTAAAGGTGATCATTGTTTAATTGTTGCGTACTGCACTGGTTGGATTCCACACAAGTATGCACGAATATTTATTCTCGTGATTGTTTTGATCCATGGGTTTCAGTGGCGAGGTTTAGGCTTCCACAGTCTGCCAAGTCATTCTTGGAGAAACACTGAATTCTTGTACAATTCCGAAATATCAGTAGCAGCCTTCACAAAAGCCATACTGCCAAACGACCCTGCTGTCAGATTCTGAGAAATGGCTCCTGTTGTCTTGCATCCCACAGCCAGCGTTTCATCAGTCTGTCACCCACGCTAAGCCTCTGCAGTGTAGGCTGTTATTGCTGGGGTCAGTGGGCTGTTTTTTTTTTGGGGGGGGGGGGGGGGGCTGGGGGGTACTCGATACTAGGGTCATTGTCTCTGTAGCTTGAAGGTGATCTGGACCAGATGGCCGCCTCCCTCTTCCAGATGCACTTTACCTTCCCATATCTGGCGCTGGCACCCAGTAGGACTGTAACTCGATAGGACCTTATCGCACCCACTCTGTGTGGAGGGGAGGGGAGGGGAGGGGGGGTATGGGAGTGGGACCTGCAGCGGGCCATGACCCAGCCTGGCAGACCCAATACCCCCTCCTCCCCTCCCCTCCCCTCCCTTCCCTTCCCAGTCCCCACTCCTCTGTCTGATCCACCCAACTGCTGCAGCTCTGTACTGCACCACTGATGAGAATCTGATTCTGGAGCTACTGGCCCCAAACGCCCCGCACACAGTCCTCAGCGTCCTATCAGCGAAGGGCAAATTGAGCCAAGTAGAGTGGGCTTATCTGGAGAAGAGATGGGGTCCAGGGAATGGAAGGTTTTCTTCGCCTTTGCCAGGCAGCACAGGAGAAAGTGTATCTCGTGGAGAGGGGGCTCGTCCTCCTCGGCCTCGGCGGGGTCTGTTTTTTATCGATTGGCCTCTTCCTCCTCTTACCTCAGGTTACTCTACCTGATGACTTGTTCTCCTGTTGCCTTCTGTAATGTTCCTTGCACTTACCTCCTGTAATGGGGCTTGCACTTACAGGATGCTGTAAGTCTACTCTTTTCCTCAGACTTGATGTCTGAGAGATTTCAGGGTCCTGACTGACAGTCTATTCCATTACGGCCGCCTGTGTTATTCTATTTTCTGCGTGGAGACACACCCATTAAGTTATCAAGAAAGTGATAATAATATGTCTGTCTGAAATAGGCACATTATTTTTGAAGGGTATGTTTCTCCTCTACCCTGAAGGACCTCTGCCTCAGCCTCAGAAACACACCCACGTTAGCAGTTATCAGGAAAGCTGCAGCTGTCGAGACAGACGTTCTTTTCAACGGGTTTTGACACATTCTGTAGCTCTAATATTGTATTTTTCATGCATCACTTTTAAGTTTACATGGCAGCATATTATTTACAAATCTTTCTTTCTCATATTAGGATATATACTGTATTAGGGGGGTGCTATGAGGGAGGCTTGTCAGACCACGTCCACCTGGGTGGCTGGTAATGCACTATTGATCCCACGGCATCCTGAGACGGAGTCCACTCGCATCCACTCATGTCTCTTGTGTGTGTGTGTGTGTGTGTGTGTGTGTGTGTGTGTGTGTGTGTGTGTGTGTGTGTGTGTGTGTGTGTGTGTGTGTGTGTGTGTGTGTGTGTGTGAGTGAGTGAGTGAGTGAGTGCGTGCGTGCGTGTGTTTTCTTGGATTTATATACTTGCGAGGACCATTGGTCCTCAATTGTCCTCACACAAGACAGAAAGATCAGCCCTCGCTTCTACAAGCGGTTGCTTTAGGATTAGGACTTAGGTTCAGGTTTAAGGTTAGGGTTAGACGATCAAGTCAAGACACGATCAAGTGTTACAGAGCTGAGCAACGAGGGGACTCTGCCAATGTGTGGATGGTCAGTGAGCTTGTCAGCCGAGAAAAGTTGGCCTTGGCTGAACTGAACTACTCTCCGCTGTCGACCGCCAATCTGATCTCTGTTGGTTTCCCTATCGATGTGATTGTGTTTCATGGACAATCTGCCTGGCGAGTGCAACATGGACAAGAAGCTGTTTCCTGTCTTTCAAAGCTTCCCGGTTCTCTACAACCTTTATTTGAAAGACTACGGGAATAAACGCCTCTAACATGGTGCCGGCTGACGAGTTGCACCAATAGCTGATAATTGCATTGGAAGTGAAAAACAACATGGCATCTCAAATTTGGCAGCAAAAATCAATACCAGCTTCTGATTACTAAAAGGTTTATCTTCATACTATGAATAATGTCAGTTACAAAGCAACAGCAGCTGGTCATGGTAATGTCAGCGTAAAAAAAAATAACTTTTTGTAGTGTTCTCTGGATGAAGTTGCTAGCAAAAAAGTTGTATTGAATTAATTAGCTTAAAGACACTCCAACAGGCAGAACATCACAATACTGGACCCTGATTGGCCAACAAATGCCAGCTCCTCTAATTCAAATCAGGTACACCTGCTGAGTGGAGGCTTTCAAATACTGCAAACTGGCCTGATTGGATGATTTTTACTCATTCTTTAGTGACAGAGCCAATCAGCATCAAGTCCAGATGTGATGTGATTACTGGAGAGAAACTGTCTTGAAAGCTTAGGCTTAGGGCTTACGGAATGAATGTAGTCAATGAAGGTCCCCATAAGTGTAGTAATTAGGGATGTACGATATATCGGCAATCATATCGGCATCGGTCGATGTTAGTCATTTTTGAACATATCGGCATCGGTCCGATGTTGCAATGTCAATATCTGTTATTCGCATCAGCCAAGATGTTCACAATGAGAGGAAACAATGTGGTAAATCTATGATTTATGGACTTTTCCAAATGTTTTGGAAATAAAGAAATGCGTTACTTTTTCAAATTCACAGTGTTTACACGTGTTTTTCAGGATGTACAAAATTCCATTATCATAGAAACTTGTTTTTATACAGATCATATCTCGACATCGGTAAATATCGGTTATCGGCCACAACAGCAATGTTAATATCGCGTATCGGTACATCACTAGTAGTGATCCAAGTGTGTCTGCGTGTTGTGAAGCGGGAAGCGTACACGACACATTCGCGCTGCGTAACAGGAACAGCGGAGCAGGTCCTCCTCCACATACTGCACACGCCATGTGACATTTTGCATGAACAATGAAATCGTGTCACGGTTGACATATTTCACCCGTGCAGCCGTGCCTCTGTTGTTCTGAGCGGTCTCCAGGTTGTCTTGTCGGCTCTTGACTCTCACCTATAGGGAATTCATTAGCTCTAGTGGTGTGACAGCAGACAGGCCCCCGCATTGTTTGCAGGGAGTTTGGGCTCTGTCAGTCGTATTCATGACCAGCTGCTGTTGCTTTGTAGAGTTGCCATTTTGCACGCTGTAAGCACTGTGTCACTTTGTAAATGGCAAAAATCTGCATTGCCTCTTGGCTCCTGTAAACAAGCTCGGGCACCCAGCAGTGTTCCTGCCAGCCCGAGCAGATCACAGACTACAGCCAGAGATACAAAGAGAAGAACACAGCCAGACCAATCTGTCTGTGCACTCCCCATCCACCGTGGCCGCCCTTCACTCCTCTTATCATCAGGTCAGTGTTAGCTCCTGCTTGCAATATCAGGGGGTTGGGGGGGAGGACAAGAAAGAAAAGAAAGAAAAAAGATGAAGAAATGAAATACAAAATTTTGAGTCCAAATTGAAAATCTTGGATGACCTTCTCCAGATGCCCTAGGAGAAAATAGTCTAGCTCACTCTCACCGATCACACAATCATCTATTCTAGATCAACATCACCAGAAACGCACCCGGACTGTTAACTCTTATTCATGAGATAGAAAATGTTAGATAAAGATTTTGATTAAAATTGCTTGCCCTTTTCCGGGGACAAAATGGTCTTGTCATTGTGTAGAACAGGGCTGCCTGAGTTATACAGCGTTATTGATGGGAGCTGACCAAAAATGGCGGAGATAAAGATAAAAGCCGGCCCCCTCCCTTCCCCTCCCCTCCCCTCCCCTCCCCTCCCCTCCCCTCCCCTCCCCTCCCCTCCCCTCCCCTCCCACTCTCCTCTCCTTCCTGTTTTTCTGAGTCTAAGTGTGATCAAAGTGGGCAGACCTCTGACTCAGGCTCCCAGCTTACATTCTGATATGACTTGAGGAAGCCCTAATCTCTTAATGCATGTTGCCTCACCCTTGGCAGGGTCACAGGGGAAAGAGATGGAGCTTTATCAGCTTCTATGGATTCATGGAGAACTCCTCTGCAATGGCACATTTTTAACGCCAAGTTTACCGCTTTAGACAGACACGGTTCTGGTTCTGGCACTGGCTCCGTTCGGGCGTCTCAGAACCTTGGTGCTTTCTGGCGAACCAGCCCACGTTCAAACCAGTTTAAGCGGAACCAAAGTGGGAGGACGTTATACTGCTTTCTAGCTTTTCAAGAAATTCGGTAGATGCCCAAATCGCCACTAAACATTTGGTTTCCTCAGCAGACCACTGCAAATTCTTTATCTCCATGTTGTCGCTGCCTTCTTCTCCTTCCTGCTCGTCTTCACAGCCTAGAATAAGACACGCCCACTGATGATGTCACGGTTCGCAAGGAAAAACCAACTATTTTTTGGTTCCGCTGAGAACCAACATTTCACGTTCCGAACCAATTATTTTTTCGCGCCGGCCGGTTCAAATTTGGGTTCGGGGACCGGAACCGGCGCGGAGCCCTGCCGGTGTAAAAGCCCAACCCGTGTGCAGTTACATGCGTGTCCTCAAGGATGTTTCAGTAATGTTATCAGAGCTGGTAATTTCATCACAAATTTGTATCAGGCCGCTAATTACTGCATCAATCATGTTGACTTACTCCATTAAGCTCAAGTGGAAAGAGATGGCCAACTGTTTTGCGCTATTTGCAGTATAATTGTAACCTTGCCAGGCTGCAAGATCATGAGACCAGATCACATGAAGATCACATTTGTGAAAACAAACCCATTTGGCACCGTCAGGCTAGTATAATCTGTGCCAGCACACTAACCTTCAGACGTAGATCTCATCTCCCCTCTCACGCTTGCTCATAAAAAAACAATAATTCATGTCATGCTATTCCATGCCTCAGATCTCCATCTGGACATAGCGGTTGACTCCTTTGTTGTTCTCCCATTTGACCACTAGGTGGCTTTTTCAGAAGTACTTTTCATGTTACGTTTTGAACTGTACATCTACTCTTTACTCGAGTATATTTTTGAGGCATCTGCTTTTTACTTCAGTACATTTTGTCCACTCTGGTACACATAGGGAGATGGAGAGAGAGAAGGGTGAGGAAGAGAGGAGAGGGGTAGAGAGGAAGTGATGGAGAGAGAGAAGGGTGAGGAAGAGAGGAGAGGAAGTGATGGAAAGAGAGAAGGGTGAGGAAGAGAGGAGAGGGGTAGAGAGGAAGTGATGGAGAGAGAGAAGGGTGAGGAAGAGAGGGGTAGAGAGGAAGTGATGGAGAGAGAGAAGGGTGAGGAAGAGAGGGGTAGAGAGGAAGTGATGGAGAGAGAGAAGGGTGAGGAAGAGAGGAGAGGGGTAGAGAGGAAGTGATGGAGAGAGAGAAGGGTGAGGAAGAGAGGGGTAGAGAGGAAGTGATGGAGAGAGAGAAGGGTGAGGAAAAGAGGAGAGGGGAGAGAGGAAGTGATGGAGAGAGAGAAGGGTGAGGAAGAGAGGGATAGAGGAAGTGATGGAGAGAGAGAAGGGTGAGGAAGAGAGGAAGTGATGGAGAGAGAGAAGGGTGAGGAAGAGAGGGATAGAGAGGAAGTGATGGAGAGAGAGAAGGCTGAGGAAGAGAGGGATAGAGAGGAAGTGATGGAGAGAGAGAAGGCTGAGGAAGAGAGGGGTAGAGAGGAAGTGATGGAGAGAGAGAAGGCTGAGGAAGAGAGGGATAGAGAGGAAGTGATGGAGAGAGAGAAGGCTGAGGAAGAGAGGGGTAGAGAGGAAGTGATGGAGAGAGAGAAGGGTGAGGAAGAGAGGGATAGAGAGGAAGTGATGGAGAGAGAGAAGGGTGAGGAAGAGAGGGATAGAGAGGAAGTGATGGAGAGAGAGAAGGCTGAGGAAGAGAGGGATAGAGAGGAAGTGATGGAGAGAGAGAAGGGTGAGGAAGAGAGGGGTAGAGAGGAAGTGATGGAGAGAGAGAAGGCTGAGGAAGAGAGGAGAGGGGTAGCGAGGAAGTGATGGAGAGAGAGAAGGGTGAGGAAGAGAGGGATAGAGAGGAGGTGATGGAGAGAGAGAAGGGTGAGGAAGAGAGGAGAGGGGTAGAGAGGAAGTGATGGAGAGAGAGAAGGCTGAGGAAGAGAGGGGTAGAGAGGAAGTGATGGAGAGAGAGAAGGGTGAGGAAGAGAGGGATAGAGAGGAGGTGATGGAGAGAGAGAAGGGTGAGGAAGAGAGGGGTAGAGAGGAAGTGATGGAGAGAGAGAAGGGTGAGGAAGAGAGGGGTAGAGAGGAAGTGATGGAGAGAGAGAAGGGTGAGGAAGAGAGGGATAGAGAGGAAGTGATGGAGAGAGAGAGTGGGAGAATATACATATCTTAGTTGTATAGGCTTTTTTACTTTTACTGAAGTAGGTTTCTCAAATAATACTTTTCACTTTTGCTTGACTGTTTTTAAGGGAGTAATTGTACTTTTACTCGAGTATAGATTTTCAGTACTCTTATACTACCACTGGTCTTTACTACCAGGTCTCTTAGGCTTTCTCAATGCATCCGTCTCACAGGGACAGTTGGGGAGCTGCTCTCAAACAATGAGGGGGGCCGGCAGCTCCAAGCTGCAGAAAAGCAATTTGTCCATGAAGCCCCCCTGAGTCTTCACACATCAAAGCAGTGGCGTCGGGGGCCGGGGGGGCGGAGCCTGGTTTGGCCTGCAAGCAGGTGAGGAAGAGGAAGATGGATGTTTTCAGAGAGAACAGTGAGATCTCAGGAGGAAGCCGCTCGTTTTCACAGGATATTTCTGCCACTTTGACGTTTCGCCCGCGCTTTCAGGCCGAGGCGGACGGAGCCGAGGGACGGTTTGGACCCTGGACCGGGCCGTTTGGTCACATCCATCTCCAACCTCTTTACATCCCAGTCCTCCACGGATCTGACCCGGCTTTTGACCTGCCACAGAGGGCTCTCCCTCTCTCCTAACCTGGGGACTGTCATGGCGTATGATGAAAGGAATCAAACGTTTCTCTGTATTTCTCAGCTGAATATCTTTGTGGCTGACTGTCGAGCTGCTGAATGAGCAGGCATCCCCCAGGCTACATATTAAAGCAAGACTCCGAGTGATATTGTACTTGCTTTTGAATACCAATGATGAGAATGTATCAGCGGTGAGACATGGAAGATTATTTGAGAACGCAAACCACACTTGCTATAATTGAGTTGATTCACATTTGCCTTTCCCAAAATAAATTAAATAGTTCCAGCCAGAGGAAGACATTTCTTCAGAGACATTCAGGAACTGACAGATTGTCTGCAGTTGGTTATCAGCATTGTTACACTTCATTTGTGCCACATCTAAAAGTAGAATGGCAATTACTTCTACAGGGCCGGCTAGCGTTTTGCATCACTGATGACATCCCACGGTTTGTTTGCTGCTGGGTTTCTACCTGCACTTGGTAAAAACAACAACTGGGGGAAAAAAGCAACAGAAAACAGATGGAGAGCTTTTATATGAAAGCATCAACTTGTCATCAGTCTGTACTTGTTGGATATGGATTTTGTTACAGTTCATGTTAGGTTCTCACTCACTCATCTGTACACACTGTGTGCAGAGATGGAAGAACATCTGAGGGAGGAGGGAGAGGTGGGAGATGAGGATGAGGTGGAGGCAGTGAGTCCTGAACTCGTGCCTCGACTTAGACTTGAGCAGTGATGACTTGGACTCGTTGGAGACGATAGACCATAAGATATTGTACAGTATATTGCTACTGTGTCAATATTCCATTTCGTGCCAGGGCAGACACGTGTTCCATTTAGATTCACGCTCATTTTCAGTAGGTGACAGTAACTTGACCCAGGCTCGACTCTGACTCTTCTTTGGCCACTTGGACTCGAACACTGGAGACTCAAGACTCGACTTGGATTTGAGATATAGTGACTTTACTACAACACTGGGCGGAGGATAGGGATCCCCCCCCACACACACATATCAGATCCTTTCCAACTCTTTTGGCCGATGCTAATACTGATATCTGCGCAAATTTTTTCCACCTAATTTCAGAGAACATCAAGTCTCTCCTGTAGTGGAATTAACACATTATTACATTGAGTCATGCATCAAGCGTTTGGGCATATTTAAAGGATCATTTTATCTTCTGTCATATCAGCAGAAATGTTCGTTTGGGTCCGATGCCGATACTGATGATGTGCCGATATCATCGTGCATCCCTAGTGGAGGTTGAGGTGGAGGTGGAGTTAGGAGGAGGAAAAAGATGAGGCAGAAGAGGTGGAGGTGGAGTTAGGAGGAGGAAAAGATGAGGCAGAAGAGGTGGAGGTGGAGTTAGGAGGAGGAAAAGATGAGGCAGAAGAGGAAGAGGTGGAGGTGGAGTTAGGAGGAGGAAAAGATGAGGCAGAAGAGGAAGAGGTGGAGTTAGGAGGAGGAAAAGATGAGGCAGAAGAGGAAGAGGTGGAGGTGGAGTTAGGAGGAGGAAAATATGAGGCAGAAGAGGAAGAGATGGAGGTGGAGTTAGAAGGAGGAAAAGATGAGGCAGAAGAGGAAGAGGTGGAGTTAGGAGGAGGAAAAGATGAGGCAGAAGAGGAAGAGGTGGAGTTAGGAGGAGGAAAAGATGAGGCAGAAGAGGAAGAGGTGGAGGTGGAGTTAGGAGGAGGAAAAGATGAGGCAGAAGAGGAAGAGATGGAGGTGGAGTTAGGAGGAAAAGATGAGGAAGAGGTGGAGGAGGTGGAGTTAGGAGGAGGAAAATATGAGGCAGAAGAGGTGGAGGTGGAGTTAGAAGGAGGAAAAGATGAGGCAGAAGAGGAAGAGGTGGAGGAGGTGGAGTTAGGAGGAGGAAAAGATGAGGCAGAAGAGGTGGAGGTAGAGTTAGGAGGAGGAAAAGATGAGGCTGAAGAGGAAGAGGTGGAGGTGGAGTTAGGAGGAGGAAAAAATGAGGCAGAAGAGCAAGAGGTGGAGGTGGAGTTAGGAGGAGGAAAAGATGAGGCAGAAGAGGAAGAGGTGGAGGTGGAGTTAGGAGGAGGAAAAGATGAGGCAGAAGAGGAAGAGGTGGAGGTGGAGTTAGGAGGAGGAAAGTATGAGGCAGAAGAGGTGGAGGTGGAGTTAGAAGGAGGAAAAGATGAGGCAGGAGAGGAAGAGGTGGAGGAGGTGGAGTTAGGAGGAGGAAAAGATGAGGCAGAAGAGGAAGAGGTGGAGTTAGGAGGAGGAAAAGATGAGGCAGAAGAGGAAGAGGTGGAGTAAGGAGGAGGAAAAGATGAGGCAGAAGAGGAAGAGGTGGAGGTGGGGTTAGGAGGAGGAAAAGATGAGGCAGAAGAGGAAGAGATGGAGGTGGAGTTAGGAGGAAAAGATGAGGAAGAGGTGGAGGAGGTGGAGTTAAGGTCTCATTATGCTTTCCGCATCAGCGAGGAACGCGAGTGTCCGCGCGGAAAAGTGACGTCAAATCAGCAGACACGCCCCTCCGCAAGGCTCCGTGCGGACGGTTTTCGAGCGGCTGTGCGCACGCCGAAATTTGTAACTACGCGGACGCGGACGGGCGGACAAAGTGGAGTTTTCAAGACTCGCGCTCAATTCCGCCTGCAGAAACCCACACAGAGTATACAAGCTCCACACGTTTCCTCGTCGGATTCCGTGTCTCTCATTTCCGTGCGGCAGGCCAAAGCGTCAAGCATAATCCAGGCTTTAGGAGGAGGAAAATATGAGGCAGAAGAGGTGGAGGTGGAGTTAGAAGGAGGAAAAGATGAGGCAGAAGAGGAAGAGGTGGAGGAGGTGGAGTTAGGAGGAGGAAAAGATGAGGCAGAAGAGGTGGAGGTAGAGTTAGGAGGAGGAAAAGATGAGGCAGAAGAGGAAGAGGTGGAGTTAGGAGGAGGAAAAGATGAGGCAGAAGAGGAAGAGGTGGAGGTGGAGTTAGGAGGAGGAAAAGATGAGGCAGATGAGGAAGAGGTGGAGTTAGGAGGAGGAAAATATGAGGCAGAAGAGGAAGAGATGGAGGTGGAGTTAGAAGGAGGAAAAGATGAGGCAGAAGAGGAAGAGGTGGAGGAGGTGGAGTTAGGAGGAGGAAAATATGAGGCAGAAGAGGTGGAGGTGGAGTTAGAAGGAGGAAAAGATGAGGCAGAAGAGGAAGAGGTGGAGTTAGGAGGAGGAAAAGATGAGGCAGAAGAGGAAGAGGTGGAGTTAGGAGGAGGAAAAGATGAGGCAGAAGAGGAAGAGGTGGAGGTGGAGTTAGGAGGAGGAAAAGATGAGGCAGAAGAGGAAGAGATGGAGGTGGAGTTAGGAGGAAAAGATGAGGAAGAGGTGGAGGAGGTGGAGTTAGGAGGAGGAAAATATGAGGCAGAAGAGGTGGAGGTGGAGTTAGAAGGAGGAAAAGATGAGGCAGAAGAGGAAGAGGTGGAGGAGGTGGAGTTAGGAGGAGGAAAAGATGAGGCAGAAGAGGTGGAGGTAGAGTTAGGAGGAGGAAAAGATGAGGCAGAAGAGGAAGAGGTGGAGGTGGAGTTAGGAGGAGGAAAAGATGAGGCAGAAGAGGAAGAGGTGGAGGTGGAGTTAGGAGGAAAATATGAGGCAGCCCATACGGAAGAGGCATATATACACATATATGGACATACATCCGACACAAGGTCCACATATATGTCACCATACATGTACATGTATGCACTTTGCATACAAACCCACCTGAGATATATGTATATATATGTGAGGATCATATATGTGATCCAAATATAAATTGACATATATGATCATATAGGCAATTAACATATATGAGTACTCCCATACATGTGATCATATATGCTCATGTAAGTAATGGACATATAGGATTATTCTAGCATATGTTTAGATATATGTACATATAAGCAATTAACATATAAGAATAGTTCTACATATTTCCGCATATATGCAAATACAAGCAACACACATATATGTTATTCTCTTGCATATCAATTAGGGCTGTGCCGATTCACTTATCTCCCGATTCGATACTATCACGATACTTGGGTGCCGATTCGATTTATATTGCGATTCTTAAGTATTGCGATTCTACGATTATTGCGATTCGATATTACGATTTATTGTGATTTTTGTTTCTTTTTTTCTTTTCTTTTTTCAGTTTGTTTGCTTTTTTACACTAGATTAGAACATGGGAAAAGTTGAATCATACACTAGAGACTGTATATCATGAGTAGGGCTGGGCGATATAGTTAAAAACAGGGGCGGACTGGGATCATAATTCAGGCTGGGCATTAGATACCAAGCAGGCCAGGCCGATATGGGCCGACGCGCGTGAAATTTGGGCCGTTTGAAGCTCAATGTCGGTCGTTTGAAGCCCAATTTGGGCCGTTTGAAGCCTAATTTGGGCCAAGTCCAATTTTACAATGAGATGCACCCACTTTAACCCTGAAGTGTAATTATTACTTCAGACTAACTAATAAAGTAATACAACCACTAGTAAACCAGTAGGCGGCACCTGGCCTGCTGTTCAGTGAGTGGCCTGACTGCGGCACCAAAAAAAAAAAAAAAAAAAAAAAATTTTTTTTTTTTTTTTTTTTTTTTTTTTTGCTTTTGCGATTATCGATTCTTGAATAAAATATCGATCCAAAAAATCGTGACATTAAAAATCGCGATACTTAGGTGAATCGATTTTTTCTCCCACCCCTAATATCAATATATGTGTGCATATGAGCATTAAACATATATGATTATTATTACGTATGTCAACATATATGCTCATATAATCAATTAACATATGCGGATGTTCGCATACATGTAATCATATATGTTTGTGTAAGCATTGAACATATAGGGTTAAACTTACATATGTCTACACATATGTGCATATCAGCAATTAACATATAAGAATTTACTTACATATGTAAGCATGTATGCTCATAAGCAATTAACATATATGAGTATTCTCATACATGTGATCATATATGTTAATGCAAGTAATGGACATACAGGGTTATTCTTGCATATGTTTAGATATATGTACATATAAGCAATTAACATATAATAATATTTCTACATATTTCCGCATATATGCAAATGCAAGCAACACACATATATGTTATTCTCTTGCGTATCAAAATATGTGTGCATATGAGCATTAAACATATATGATTATTATTACGTATGTCAACATATATGCTCATATAATCAATTCACATATGCGGATGTCCGCATACATGTAATCATATATGTTTGTGTAAGCATTGAACATATAGGGTTAAACTTACATATGTCTACATATATGTGCATATCAGCAATTACCATATAAGAATTTACTTACATATGTAAGCATGTATGCTCATATAAGCAATTAACATATATGAGTACTCCCATACATGTGATCATATATGCTCATGTAAGTAATGGACATATAGGGGTATTCTTGCATATGTTTAGATATATGTACATATAAGCAATTAACATATAAGAATATTTCTACATATTTCCGCATATATGCAAATACAAGCAACACACATATATGTTATGCTCTTGCATATCAAAATATGTGTGCATATAAGCATTACACATATATGATTATTATTACGTATGTCAACATATATGCTCATATAATCAATTAACATATGCGGATGTTCGCATACATGTAATCATATATGTTTGTGTAAGCATTGAACATATAGGGTTAAACTTACATATGTCTACACATATGTGCATATCAGCAATTAACATATAAGAATGTACTTACATATGTAAGCATGTATGCTCATATAAGCAATTAACATATATGAGTATTCTCATACATGTGATCATATATGTGCATGCAAGTAATGGGCATACAGGGTTATTCTTGCATATGTTTAGATATATGTACATATAAGCAATTAACATATACGAATATTTCTACATATTTCCGCATATATGCAAATACAAGCAACACACATATATGTTATTCTCTTGCATATCAAAATATGTGTGCATATAAGCATTAAACTATATGATTATTATTACGTATGTCAACATATATGCTCATATAATCAATTAACATATGCGGATGTTCGCATACATGTAATCATATATGTTTGTGTAAGCATTGAACATATAGGGTTAAACTTACATATGTCTACATATATGTGCATATCAGCAATTACCATATAAGAATGTACTTACATATGTAAGTATGTATGCTCATATAAGCAATTAACATATATGAGTATTGTCATACATGTGATCATATATGTTCATGCAAGTAATGGACATACAGGGTTATTCTATTATGTTTAGATATATGTACATATAACCAATTAACATATAAGAATGTTTCTACATATTTCTGCGTATATGCAAATACAAGCAACACACATATATGTTATTCTCTTGCATATCAAAATATGTGTGCATTTAAGCATTAAACATATATGATTATTATTACGTATGTCAACATATATGCTCATATAATCAATTAACATATGCGGATGTTTGCATACATGTAATCATATATGTTTGTGTAAGCATTAAACATATATGGTTAAACTTACATATGTCTACACATATGTGCATATCAGCAATTAACATATAAGAATTTACTTACATATGTAAGCATGTATGCTCATATAAGCAATTAACATATGAGTATTCTCATACAAGTGATCATATATGTCCATGCAAGTAATGGACATACAGGGTTATTCTTGCATATGTTTATATATATGTACATATAAGCAATTAACATATAAGAATATTTCTACATATTTCCGCATATATGCAAATACAAGCAACACACATATCTGTTATTCTCTTGCATATCAAAATATGTGTGCATATAAGCATTAAACATATATGATCATTATTACGTATGTCAACATATATGCTCATATAATCAATTAACATATGCAGATGTTCGCATACATGTAATCATATATGTTTGTGTAAGCATTGAACATATAGGGTTAAACTTACATATGTCTACATATATATGCATATCAGCAATTAACATATAAGAATTTACTTACATATGCAAGCATGTTTGCTCATATAAGCAATTAACATATGAGTATTCTCATACATGTGATCATATATGTTCATACAAGTAATGGACATACAGGGTTATTCTCGCATATGTTTAGATATATGTACATATAAGCAATTAACATATAAGAATATTTCTACATATTTCCGCATATATGCAAATACAAGCAACACACATATATGTTATTCTCTTCCATATCAAAATATGTGTTCGTATAAGCATTAAACATATATGATTACTATTATGTATGTCAACATATATGCTCATATAATCAGTTAACATATGCGGATATTCTCATACATGTAATCATATATGTTTGTGTACGCATTGAACATATAGGGTTAAACTTACATATGTCTACATATATCTGTATATCAGCAATTAACATAGAAGACTTTACTTACATATGTCAGCAGGTATGCTCATATAAGCAATTAACATATATGAGTATTCTCATACATGTGATCATCTATGTTCATGTAAGTAATTCAGGGTGCAGCAGAGAGACTGGTTGGAGGGGGCGTGAACATTTCTCCAGAATTTGCATGGAAGTCCCATGATGCATTTGGGGCAGAGATTAGGGATCTAATATGGTTAATAACTCCACAGGATTTAATTTATGAAGCTTTTAAATTATATATTTGGAATCAGCTTTACGATGAGCTTCTAAATCATATATAATATATAATGTTTACACTAAAACCATAATATAGACTATGGGGCATTTTAATGACTCCACTGTCAAAAAACCCTTATTTTTAAATCTCATGCACACTGGACAAACCTTGAAAATATCCAGTAGTGCTGGAAGTCTTGCACAAAACTAACCATTTTTATGGTGGGTTTCACTTCTGAGATGTTGTTCAATCAAAAATAATTTGGAAAATTATATTTCTTTTAATTAAGAGATATGTGTTTTGATTCCATACATGTTCATATATTGTGATATATATGCACATATATCCTGGATATATAGGTGGATATATGTCGAATAGAGATAAATACATACAGTTATACACAGGTAATAGTCATATATGTTCATATAAAATAAAACATATATGTATGTATAGTTATTATTCATATATAGTTTTATATGTATTAACCATATATGCCCGTATAGTGTCAATGCATACAAATGTACATCTAATGAATTGCCATATGTGTCCATATACAATCTATACATGTATGCACATATATAATTATATAGGACAAACATATATGGACCATATATGAAACGTTCCAATTCCATACATGTTCATATATTGTGATATATATGCACATATATGCACGCATATCCTGGATATAGGTGGATATATGTCGAATACAGGTAAATACATACAGTTATACACAGGTAATAGTCATATATGTTCATATAAAATAAAACATATATGTATGTATAGTTATTATTCATATATAGTTTTATATGTATTAAGCATATATGTCCGTATAGTGTCAATGCATACAAATGTACATATAATTAATTACCATATGTGTCCATATACAATCTATACATGTATGCACATATATAATTATATAGGACTAACATATATGGACCATATATGAAACGTTCCAATTCCATACATGTTCATATATTGTGATACATATGCACATATATGCACATATATCCTGGATATATATGTGGATATATGTCGAATACTTATATGAACATATACTACATGTATGTTTACTACATATATGTGTATATATGCCTCTTCCGTATGGGAGAAGAGGAAGAGGTGGAGGAGGTGGAGTTGGGAGGAGGAAAAGATAAGGCAGAAGAGGAAGAGGTGGAGGTAGAGTTAGGAGGAGGAAAAGATGAGGCAGAAGAGGTGGATGTGGAGTTAGGAGGAGTTCCTGCGAAGGTCGGCAGTATTTGGAACTGAGTCCACTTCGGTGGTTGTAAACTCTGTGTGTGTGTGTGTGTGTGTGTGTGTGTGTGTGTGTGTGTGTGTGCGTGTGTGTGTGTGTGTGTGTGCGTGCGTGCGTGCGTGCGTGCGTGACAGAGAGGGAGAGCGTGTGCTGATATGTGTCCTGCATGTCAAGGCGTGTGAGTATTACAACCATCTCTCTGGTGTAAGCGTTCCCTTGGCTGCCATTATGGCCTAATAACCGTGTCAGTGTGATTAATGGCGGGAGGCAGGGCTCTGATTGCCCACTAATTCACCTGCACTATCTAGACAACTACTACCCACGATGCCGCTGTCTTGCCCGACCGCCCCGGCCATCTAAGCCAGCCTCCATGTGAAGGTTATGTGCGCAATTAAGCAGTGTTCTCTCTCCCGACGGCAACGCCACACAGCCCGGTCTGATGATGGTGATTGGAAGATGAGGAGAGTTCTCTGCAAATAGAGCAGATACAGACATCAAAGATCCATGACAGTGAAATACTGTATTATAGAAAAGCATCTATCTACCTTCTATATCTTCTATTATATATACATTTGGCAATTTGGGCTCTGTTCTCTGTTTCAATTTTCAGTGATGTCATAAATCACTGTAGTCAGGCAGCTTAGCACTAGATTTGAGCTGGGTGTGGACAGTTCTGACAAAAGCACCAACATTTCCCCAAATGCTACCCATAGCTTTCCATTTTTGATAGGATCCACTTCTAATTAAAATGAACATTTTTCAAAATTTGAAAGGCCATAACTTCCACGATGTTTGTCGGATTTGCAAGCAACTTTTTTCCACGTGTTCAGCTGACTTTGGTCTACAAATTTGCCTCAAGGACCCTCGAGATCCACCCGGAAAGTTTTTGAGATATTTTGAAAGTTTCGGAAAACACATTTCTTAAATTCTTTCATGACAGATTATCGAAGCGTCACCAGAATTTGGGAACATGTTTAGAGATATCATCAAAGACCATGGGTACTTAATTTTGTGCGTTTCAACGAAAAGGGGCCACCGCAAACACCAAAAATGTGGGTGGCCTAACAAAAAAAGGCCATAACTCAACATCCGTTTGTTCAATGATCAGAAAACTTGGCAGATATATCAAGGGGTATATGTGGACCGTGTCATGAGAACCACAGACATTTTTTTGCGACCTCAGTACTGTTAAACTTAAACCGGCCGCTTGCAGCTATACATCCATTTGCTAAGCTGCATGACTTTTAATATCTTTGAAACAAAAGATTTCAAAAATCTGAAAAGATCACTTGTAGAGATTGGTCCACAGATGCTACATAGCGATATTGGTGGAGATCGGTGAAACGGGCTAGGAGGAGATGTCAAAAATGTATTCCAAAACTTTCAAAATATCTCAGAAACTTTCCAGGTGGACCCCAAGGCTCCTTGAGGCGCATTTCGAGCAATGTTATCTGAACACATGGAAAAAAGTTGCTTGCAATTCGGACAAACGGCGTGGAAGTTATGGCCTTTCAAATTTTGAAATTTTTATTTTTTTGAATTTTTTTTATTTTTTATTTTTTTAAGCTAAGGGAATTGTCAGTACATGGAAAAAATGTGGTGCTTTTGTCAGGAACGTACACATCCATTTGCTAAGTCGCCTGACTACTGATGATGTCATTAGTGATATCATCAGTGATGTCACTTGAGCAATTGTGCATTGTGACATCACTGATGTCATCAGTCACTGTAGCCTATCTCAGTGAACTAACACTGTGACTATACGTAGGCTATCTCGGTGCACTAACACTGTGACTATACGTAGGCTATCTCAGTCCACTAACACTGTGACTATACGTAGCCTATCTCGGTGCACTAACACTGTGACTATACGTAGGCTATCTCAGTGCACTAACACTGTGACTATACGTAGGCTATCTCAGTGCACTAACACTGTGACTATACGTAGGCTATCTCAGTGCACTAACACTGTGACTATACGTAGGCTATCTCAGTGCACTAACACTGTGACTATACGTAGGCTATCTCGGTGCACTAACACTGTGACTATACGTAGGCTATCTCAGTGCACTAACACTGTGACTATACGTAGGCTATCTCAGTGCACTAACACTGTGACTATACGTAGGCTATCTCAGTGCACTAACACTGTGACTATACGTAGGCTATCTCTATCTCAGTGCACTAACACTGTGACTATACGTAGGCTATCTCAGTGCACTAACACTGTGACTATACGTAGGCTATCTCAGTGCACTAACACTGTGACTATACGTAGGCTATCTCAGTGCACTAACACTGTGACTATACGTAGGCTATCTCAGTGCACTAACACTGTGACTATACGTAGGCTATCTCAGTGCACTAGCACTGTGACCGGCTTGTTAAAAGTAAATGCAGACAGCTCTTTGCCATTCCTCTTCTCTCCCCATTTGTAGCGGTTGCCTCTTTAAGTCGAGGTGCCCGGCTGCTGCGGAGACATGGACAAAGGCAAAGCTGACCCTTTATTTCCCTCCCTCTCTCTCTCTCTCTCTCTGTCTCTCTCTCTCTCTCTCTCTCTCTGTCTCTCTCTCTCTCTCTCTCTCTCTGTCTCTCTCTCTCTCTCTCTCTCTCTGTCTCTCTCTCCCTCTCTTTATCGTGGCACTCTCCTCACAGCTGACTGAACTCCGCCGCGCCGCTGGGATGAAAGCCGATGGCACCAAAATGAAAGTCCTATCTGACAGGTGGCGCCAGAGCTTTAAACTGGCCAGGTGTGAGGCAGCGTTAGCAGACTGATGTGAACCCTGAGAAGCAGAGGCAGACCAAAATACTGACAAATAGCCAGAGTCTCGCTCACTGATAGTTTGGATAACAACCTTCAAGCTGTCAACTGGCAGGCCCTTTTTTTTTTTTATCTTCAAAGCATGCTTGCATTCTTCAGTGGTTGAAAACTAACATGACATAATATATCTCGGGTTGAGATGTTCCAGGTGTAATCCACAGATTTCTGTCTTGTTATTTGTTCATTTCATGTTACTTTGTGTTTGTACGCTTTTCTTCCATCTTCAGTTGTCCATTGATGTTGTCTTCTAGAATGAAAACACACAAGTTAGGCTGCACACATACACTGCGCTCAGAATGGTTCAGTCAAGTTAGGCTGCACACAACACTGCGCTCAGAATGGTTCAGTCAAGTTAGGCTGCACACAACACTGCGCTCAGAATGGTTCAGTCAAGTTAGGCTGCACACATACACTGTGCTCAGAATGGTTCAGTCAAGTTAGGCTGCACACAACACTGCGCTCAGAATGGTTCAGTCAAGTTAGGCTGCACACAACACTGCGCTCAGAATGGTTCAGTCAAGTTAGGCTGCACACAACACTGCGCTCACAATGGTTCAGTCAAGTTAGGCTGCACACAACACTGCGCTCAGAATGGTTCAGTCAAGTTAGGCTGCACACATACACTGACTGCGCTCAGAATGGTTCAGTCAAGTTAGGCTGCACACATACACTGTGCTCAGAATGGTTCAGTCAAGTTAGGCTGCACACATACACTGTGCTCAGAATGGTTCAGTCAAGTTAGGCTGCACACATACACTGCGCTCAGAATGGTTCAGTCAAGTTAGGCTGCACACATACACTGTGCTCAGAATGGTTCAGTCAAGTTAGGCTGCACACATACACTGTGCTCAGAATGGTTCAGTCAAGTTAGGCTGCACACATACACTGCGCTCAGAATGGTTCAGTCAAGTTAGGCTGCACACATACACTGTGCTCAGAATGGTTCAGTCAAGTTAGGCTGCACACATACACACACTAGTACACTATTTCTGTAACAAGGATTTCAAACACAGCTATAGTGCTGGGGAGTATTGGGGACTGGCGTGATGAAGCTGTACATGCACTTTGCCACAATAAACACTTTTCCAGCAGGAAAATGTGAAAAGGTTGAACTTTCTGATATTTGTGAAATCCATTACCGTAGCATCTTTTGTTCAGATGTAAACAGATTTGCACTTCAAACAGATGCACTTCAAACTCTAATGGGTTTATAAGAAGCCAATACTAGGCAGCATGAATGACTGTAAAATGAGTAATACTTTGTAATATTTGTACGGACAAAAACCAGTACATAGTGGGCTCACACGTCTCCATCTTCTCCTCCAGGGTCCTTCATGATGGTCAACTCGTCACAGCACCACGCGGGGCAGCGAGCCCAGCTGCTGCTGCGCCCGCTCAGCGAGAACGACACCCACTGCATCCAGTTCAGCTACTTCCTGTACAGCCGCGACGGCCACAGCCCGGGGGACCTGCAGGTCTACATCCGGGTCAATGGCGGCCCCAAGGGCAGCGCCGTGTGGAACATCTCAGGCACCCAGGGCCGCCAGTGGCACCAGGTGGAGCTCGCCGTCAGCACGTTCTGGCCCAGCGAATACCAGGTGAGCCAGTTTGATCGGTTGCGGGTTTGTCGTGGATTTGATCGATACGGCGGCTGTCAGGCTACCCTTGAGCAAGGCACTGAACCCCTAACTGCTGCTCAGTGACCACCAGTAGAAGACTGGTTGGGGGTTGACTGTCAATGGAGAGTTGTAAGGTCTAAATGCAGGTTCAGAGACTCTGGATGACATTGATTTCAGTGGATGGGAGTACTTGCCTTGACAGACAACTCCTTTAGCCAATCACTGTTGGATCCAGTCGAAAGAGGGGCGAAAGTGTCTTTTCCGCAGAGAAACGCCGCTGGTGCATATTCTTGTTCTTGTTTAATTGTTGTTATTGAGTCTATTTCTGCAATAACTGCACTCACGGCTGTGTAAACTCTCCTAACGTTAACATTACAGCTTGTGGCTTCGAGAGACTGTGAGTGAAAATTGATTTGATTGATTGCTCAACTACGCAGTCCCTGATTGGCCCGGTTACATTGCAATTTCAGGAAATGCATGTGTTACTGTATATATGGGCTATAAATAGGTGTACATGCAGCCATGTCATACTGTATATAAGGGCTATAAATAGGTGTACATGCAGCCATGTCCTACTGTATATAAGGGCTATAAATAGTTGTACATGCAGCCATGTCATACTGTATATAAGGGCTATAAACAGGTGTACATGCAGGCATGTCATACTGTATATAAGGGCTATAAATAGTTGTACATGCAGCCATGTCATACTGTATATAAGGGCTATAAATAGGTGTACATGCAGCCATGTCATACTGTATATAAGGGCTATAAATAGGTATGCAGCCATGTCATACTGTATATAAGGGCTATAAATAGTTGTACATGCAGCCATGTCATACTGTATATAAGGGCTATAAATAGTTGTACATGCAGCCATGTCATACTGTATATAAGGGCTATGAATAGTTGTACATGCAGCCATGTCATACTGTATATAAGGGCTATAAATAGGTGTACATGCAGCCATGTCATACTGTATATAAGGGCTATAAATAGTTGTACATGCAGCCATGTCATACTGTATATAAGGGCTATGAATAGTTGTACATGCAGCCATGTCATACTGTATATAAGGGCTATAAATAGGTGTACATGCAGCCATGTCATACTGTATATAAGGGCTATAAATAGTTGTACATGCAGCCATGTCATACTGTATATAGGGGCTATAAATAGTTGTACATGCAGGCATGTCATACTGTATATAAGGGCTATAAATAGTTGT
Organism: Poromitra crassiceps; assembly: GCF_964638095.1. Taxonomy (NCBI): domain Eukaryota; kingdom Metazoa; phylum Chordata; class Actinopteri; order Beryciformes; family Melamphaidae; genus Poromitra; species Poromitra crassiceps. The sequence goes on along the minus strand of NC_139643.1, from coordinate 21,162,907 downwards.
ACATGCAGGCATGTCATACTGTATATAAGGGCTATAAATAGTTGTACATGCAGCCATGTCATACTGTATATAGGGGCTATAAATAGTTGTACATGCAGCCATGTCATACTGTATATAAGGGCTATAAATAGGTGTACATGCAGCCATGTCATACTGTATATAAGGGCTATAAATAGGTGTACATGCAGGCATGTCATACTGTATATAAGGGCTATAAATAGGTGTACATGCAGCCATGTCATACTGTATATAAGGGCTATAAATAGTTGTACATGCAGCCATGTCATACTGTATATAAGGGCTATAAATAGTTGTACATGCAGGCATGTCATACTGTATATAGGGGCTATAAATAGGTGTACATGCAGCCATGTCATACTGTATATAGGGGCTATAAATAGGTGTACATGCAGCCATGTCATACTGTATATAAGGGCTATAAATAGTTGTACATGCAGCCATGTCATACTGTATATAGGGGCTATAAATAGGTGTACATGCAGCCATGTCATACTGTATATAGGGGCTATAAATAGGTGTACATGCAGCCATGTCATACTGTATATAGGGGCTATAAATAGTTGTACATGCAGCCATGTCATACTGTATATAGGGGCTATAAATAGGTGTACATGCAGCCATGTCATACTGTATATAGGGGCTATAAATAGGTGTACATGCAGCCATTGCAGTGGATCTAGCGCAGTCGTTCCCAAACTTCAGTACCCCCTTTCCCTGATTTCTGAATGCGAGTACACCGTTTACTCGACTGTGACATGTTGCTTAGAAAACTCCTAGAAAAGACTACAGCATAATGATGCAATGAATGAATGATAATAAGCCACCTATTGAAGAATATATAACATTACAAAATAAGACATGGAGTGAAAGAGTTGCAATCAGTGCCTCCTGAACACATTTAGTTTCAACGTTTTGTTTATTTTTATGATTTATTCTCACGTTTCTTCATTTCCCCACGTTCTCTCAAGGACACCCTGTACTACCTCCACGTATCCCTAGGGGGCGGTATGCGTACCCCAGTTTGGGAACCACTGCTCTAGCACTCTCTTTCTTCTCCCCAAAGCAGGTGTTAATGAGAAGGTAATGGCTGATGTAAGGGATGGTGGGAGTGTGGGTCTTGCCGAGCAGTCAATTGACCTCAATTCCATGTGACCCTCGTTGTGGGGGAGCGGGCCGAGTGTTTTGCTTCCATAACCTTGGTGCGCTCTGGGCCCCATCTCAATAAATCAAGAGGCAGTTAATGAGATTAGAGGGCAGCACAGATCAATGAGGACAGCCCTGTGTTCTACCATCCTCAGCGCTCCTCAATGCAAACAACCCAACTGATTTAAAGTCATGATTTTCTTCCTTTTATGTAGCGACGCTGGAAGTTCGGCTGTCGGGAGAGGGAGAGCGCTCTCAGAGAGGGGGGAGGCGATACGGGAAAGCTGAGGTGTCCAATCAGACAAGTCGGCATGGGCCGCGCAGTGTTTACTATCCGGACAGACGCATAAAGCGATGTAATCCATTACCCCGCTGATGTGTGTCTGAGCTGCCAGAGAGCGATGTAATCTATTACCTCGCTGATGTGTGTCTGAGCTGCCAGAGAGCGATGTAATCTATTACCTCGCTGATGTGTGTCTGAGCTGCCAGAGAGCAATGTAATCTATTACCTCGCTGATGTGTGTCTGAGCTGCCAGAGAGCGATGTAATCTATTACCTCGCTGATGTGTGTCTGAGCTTCCCAAGAGCGGTGTCAGTGTGAGAGAGGAGGAGGCTCTTCTCTGTTCTCTAAAGTCTTCCCTGCCGGCCGGGGGCGGAGCACGCAGGCACAGCGCCGACCCCCAGCTTAATTTCTCCTATAAAAGTGTCAGGTTGGCAGCAGGTAATGAAGCAGGCAAAGCTGCACAGATCAGTGAGGAGGCTGAAATCCTGGAGGAAGGTGCATGAAGAGAGACAGCACTGAGCCCGAGGTGAGGCTTCCTCTTCAATGTTCCTCTGCTCTTCTGTAGCTTCTCCACTCCTCGCCTACTCTCACTGTGATGGCTCAAAGCCCAGCGTGGGCCCCACAGCTCCACCCGTCCAGTCCCACCGATAAGATCACTGTCCACAGTCCCAGCCAACACATCGTGCCCTGTGGGGGGACACAGAGGAGCAGCAGGCTAACAGCCAGAGAGGACTGCCACTTCACAGGGCTTGGAAGAGAGAGAGAGAGAGAGAGAGAGAGCGTGTGTGTGTGTGTGTGTGTGTGTGTGTGTGTGTGTGCGCGTGTGTGTGTGTGTGTGCGCGCGCGTGTGTGTGTGTGTGCACGGTGAGTGGGTGTGTGTGCGCGTGCCTGCGTGTGTGACAGTGGGTGTGTAGGTGCAAAGGTGGGTGGTAGTGGTGGTTGAGATAGTCATCAGGGAGCATCAGCACCGCTGCAGGGGAGAGACAGACTGTTACTCATTCGGTTTGGCCACTTTACTGCTGGGTTTCCAAGGTGCTGCTGCAGCTGTAGAAGTGGGTTTTTCTGCTACTTATTCTTTTCTTTGTTCTTTACAAAAGCCCCCCTCACTGCTGCCATGGCAGTGGCGTTAATGCTGCAGTAGTAGGCTACCGCAGCAAAATAGCCGAATGAAATGCCTGGGCAGTGATCAAAGTGTTGGCTTACTGCATTTACGGTCGACCAATAGGCTATAGTTTTTTAAATGGCCAATTGTTTTGTACTTAACATAGCCTATTCAACATTTTGTTGTCAATTTAAAACATTTCATACCAAAAAATACAAGAATTCAATGTGTCCCCGTCATTTTATTCTTGTCAGGGTGGAAAAGCCTCTGAAACAGAAAATTCCCCAATAGATCATTGGCTCCAGTGCTCCATGCTAACACTTTAGCATACTATGAGTGATTGTAGGCTCCATGTTAATGCTTTAGCATACACTGTGTTGAGTGATAGGAGGCTCCATCCTAACACTTTAGCATACACTATGTCGAGTGATAGTAGGCTCCATGCTAACACTTTAGCATACACCATGTCGAGTGATAGTAGGCTCCATGCTAACACTTTAGCATACACTATGTTGAGTGATAGGAGGCTCACATTTTAGCATACACTATGTTGAGTGATAG